>NC_079203.1:32711571-32821571 GCF_026745355.1 Beta vulgaris subsp. vulgaris | reverse complement strand
CTGCCCCTAAAGCATCGAAAGTTTATAGAGTAGGAGTAGCTATAGAACAAGCTAGACTTCTTCTAGCTGGATTTCTTACTAGCGGTAAGATCTTGTTCATCTGAACTTCAGGAATATCATTTTGCTTCCTGCCCTCAGTTTGTACAGGTGGCTTTCTCATTCGCCATTCATGTCTTACTACATGTTGAGTCATGTAGTATTTTGATGATTGTAAACAAATGATGATTATCTAACTAACATGTGTGTTTGAGATGTGCATATTACATTAACATGAAACAAGTCATCAAAGGTTGAATATATCACATCATGAAGGTTTCCAACAAGTGAAGTTCCTAAAAGAGTTCCTATAAGGAACACAAATAGAGCGGTTCCTAGGTACATCCTATGAGGAACATTGAATATGAAGTTCTGGAGCAGTTCCTGAGTGGGAGCAGCAATATAACGTTTCAGAGTTGAAACAAGAAGTTCCTGAGCAGGAACTATGAGTGCGAAGTTTCTTAAAGGAACTAGCACACTGAAGTTCCAAAGGTGGAGCTATCAACATGCGGTTCTTGAGTTGGAGCAGCATGGAGCATGAAGGCAGAAAATATGAGTTTATTTTCTAGGATTCATGTAAGTATATGGAAACATGAAAGGTAATGGAACAAGGTCTAAAGGAACTCGTAAGGTCAAAGGAACTCGTGGAACTTAGAGTCAAAAGTATTTAAGAGTCAATAAATCTGATGCATATTATTATCTTAATCTATAAGAATTTATTTAGAGTTTATTTCTTAATAAATCTCTACGTGGTTAAATATTTATAAATAATATGCGTTAGTTTGTTTAGGATAAGTTTTAGTTTTAAAATAAAAGATAAGTTTTAATTTTAAAATAAAAGATAAGTTTTAAATAAAATAGTTTAATAAAATCGTTTCTTTGGAATCTGATTTTAATTAATTTAATTTTATCTTTTCAGTTTTTGGAAAATAAAAAGCCTAGATTTATAATACGTATAATGATGTAGTTAAGAAATTGTTGTGTTCCTCTCTAAAGGAACAGACGTGGTAGTCTATTAATCTAATTAAAGGAACTAACTATTAAAAGGAACTAGACTTAGGATGGAGCATTACAACGGTCATTATGTCAGTTGAGTAAAATATGCCTAGATTATAGGTAACCGTTTTATTTAAGGAAAAATCTGATTTTATGGAAAATCTTTTTAAGGAAAAGATTTGATTTTCAAAAGATAATAAAAATATTATTTGGTTTTTATGGAAGAAATTTAAAGATAATATTTTTATTAAAATGATTTAATTTCAGATTTAATAATTAATATGTTTTTAATTAAATCAGATTTTCAATAATGCTAAAGTGGTTGCTAAAATTAAGGAGCAGTAACTAAACTCTCACGTTTAACAGTGATCATGGAGATCATGGGATGTTAAGGAACGTGTTCCTTCGAGTAAGGAACATCATGGGATAATGTTTAACCACTAACACATGATTAATCCCACGTTCATTCTAAAAGACTGCTATAAATATACAAGTTCAATTGAGTTTCAAATTGTCTGACTGTGTCTTTCCATAGTGTTAGACTTATGTCATTCCATAAGTTTGGCTTAAGGAATAGGTTACAAAAGAATTAAATTTTCTATTCCTTGTTTGACTCAGTTCCTTTGATTTCAAGTTCCTACGAGTGCCATGTTCCTTTACAGTTATTCAGTTTCTATATACTAGAGTTAAACCAAATTATCAAGCGTCTGTATTTGAGTTTGGGGTTAAAGGGTTTGAGTGAACTCTTGTAATGGGAACTTGGTAAAGGGTTTGAGTGAATTCTTGTATCAAGTTCGAGTTAGGAACTTGAGTAAGTTCGAGTTAGGAACTTGAGTAAGTTCTTGTTGTGTATGCGTAGACTTAGGGTGAAGTCTATCTAGGGGTGAAGGGTTTGAGTAAACCTTTTGTAAAGAGTTGTGGGAACTCTTGAAAGACTTAGAGTTAAGTCTAGAGTATAGAGTGGAGATTGTGAGAGAGTTGGAGTTCCGAGTGGAACTTGAGTATGTAATAGGTTGAATCATAGGAGATTTCCTATTATAGTGAAGAGTTTAAATCCTGAGTAGGTCGTGGTTTTTCTTCTTGTATTGAGACAAGAAGTTTCCACGTAAAAATCTCTCTTGCACTTTCAGTTCCTTATTGCTTATGTTTTAAATTCCGCATTATTTGGGCAATAAGTTCCACACTACAATTCACCCCCCCTCTTGTAGTGTTCCTAGTGAAATAACAATTGGTATCAGAGCCGGAACTCATTGATAAGCAGGAAACCCTGCTGAGTTAAGTTCCTGCAAGAAGAAAGAACACGTACGAGAAAGGAACTCCACCCGATGTCATTCAAAGGAACAAGTGAAGGCAGACTTTTTATACACAATTAAAAGTCACTCAGGATTATGAACAACCCCTTTGATGTAAGTATCTCTTCCTTGAGATATTCTTTATACGCATATATTACATTGGAACTTGTTCCTTAAGTATTTCTAGTAAGATTGTTTTATTTGGCTTTGATGTTTTTATAGAAATTTAGGATAGCTTTAACATTGTTTTCTAAAGACAAAATTCAGATTTCCAATTTTTTAAAATAAAATTCAAAGAATCATATACTAGAAATAGTTGAAGGAACAAGTTATATGGAACAATGCATATTTGTGTCTTGGAACTTGGTTTCTCATCTTAAGGAAAATCCATTATTTTTGGCATGTTATATCACACTCATATTATTATTCATTTGCCAAATGATAGTTTTATTATGCATCATGAATATTTGAAATATTTCTTATGTCGGTACATGATGTTCCTTGTTAGTAGTGGTAGATATGTGCGTACATCATGAATATGGATTTTATGTTCTCCTACTAACAAGAAAGGACCCAACATATATTTGGGTACCAAAAACCAAGAACTTGCTTATTTTGCAGGTAATGTGAAAGGAACTGACATCTCTTGATGTAGAGGTTAGTTGTTTCTAGAATGTAGTTCTAGACATGAGTTCCTATGACTACAAAAGCTAGAAAAAGTATGTAAAAGGTGAAATATATTTCTTAGGAAATTGGGTAATAATCTTTACATACTATATATCTTGGTCATTATTATTATCAAATTTGATTTTTGATATCTCTTATAAATACATGATTGAAGAAGGTTATGAAAGAGAAGTTGTTTTATGGTTGTTACATATATATGAATTATTTCAATCTAACTTCTCTTCAAGTTTTTGTGCAAGTAAAATTATATCTTGTAGGTTGTCTACGGATATAATTAATATTGTAAAGGAACTTATAGATGTAATAAGAGAATGTATCAGTTCCTCTGAAACGAACAAACTTCTTGGCACAACTAAATTGATTCAAACGAACTCTAATATAATCACATGAGTATAGTAATTAAGCATGAATCAACAAATCTATTAACTGATGTTCATTTTCAAATAATAATAGAAGCTTAATTAAGGCTATAATTTAGGAAGGTTTTAACGAAAAAGATTTTGACTAAGTTAAATCATTTTAAAGATTTTTTTTGGTTATGGAAAGATTTTAATAATAAAAAAAAAAATTAAATCTTTTATATTTAAAGAAAAACCTTCTTGGATATTATTAAAAAGAACTAATATTAATTTTTTATGCTTAACAATTTCCTAGAATTTAGGAAAGTGAGATACTGGATATAACACGTTCAATTGAACGTATACAAAGTGGCGCATGATGTGCTTGTTCCTCAAGGAAAGGAACAACGTGTAAATCCATGATCCTATGATCTAATCTCATATGTTAATCTAAATAACTATTATATAGGATCTTAATTAATGAAGTTCTAAGTGTCTCTGACTAAGTGATTAAGTGAGTTAAGTAATTAAAGTCTCAGTGCCTTTATTCTCTTATAATAGCAAATTGTTCCTATTGCCTACTTATTCTATTTCCACCAAATTAAATGCATAAAATCAGCTTCTCAAATCAAGAAACATTGACTATTGATTTGAAGGAAGTGACGATAAACTAATATCAGTGGAACTACTAAATGGTATAGAAAATACCAACATTTGAACAAGTTTCTAATTCTTTTGAAATTAATCTTAGTTCACTTGAACAAAGCAGAAGTTCCTTTCATATGAGACTATATTTTTTAAGGACTTTATTTCATTATATGCTTTAATTATATTATCTCTTTTGACTAACCTACTAATATTAAAATGCACAAAGTATTTCTTTTTGGGTTCGCTTTAGGATTATATTTCTTAGTTTATGACCACCCAAAATGAAGGAACAAACAATATTTAGTGAGGGGAACAACTCGTAAGATATAGCTTGACAATGAGTGTTCCAAGCATATGATCGATGATAGACAAATCAACATTACTCTCGCTATATGCTTATTATGAAGGAACTGTAGCTTCAAAAACCAACGGAAAAATGGTTAGACTGTTTAATAATCAAATATTGGTAAGTTAAGTTCTTGTTTCATTGTATATATCTTTATTGTCGAGTTAATGAAGCACATTACGTTTACAGTTTTTAAAGTCACTAACTCTGGTTGTTTTGAATTAATTGTTCATAAAAAAAGCTAGAAATGTCTACTTGAAGGGAATCAAGTAGGGAACACATACTTTGTGGATCTCAATTTGGTTCCTAACAACATGACATGACTAGTCTTATTAGGATGATCTACTTATATCTATCAAAATAATAACATTCTAACTTCATCATGGTTGACAAACTTAGACCAATGAACTTGATTATAGGTATATCTTATATCTGTTCCTAAAGATAAATGTTTGTATACTTTGTCCATGAAGATATATAGTATGTGATCTTATCTTCTTTCAAAATTTGGTGTGCATCACAAATTCTTGGAACCTTTTCATATGAATTTGCGTGACATCTTAAGTGTTTAGATTAGAATTTTGAGAGGAGATTTTCTTGTTATAGTTATTTAAGGAACACTTGATTCTTTTCTTTAATCGCAAAGATAAGTATTCCACATAATGTGAATCATTGCTAAGAAGATTAAAAGTATAAGTGTTCATAAATTATTATATTCAAGATCTAACCATGGAACCAAGTTCCAAACAAGTTTGATGATGTATGCAGGAACAAGGAACAAGTAAGAAAAAACAATCGATATCACTTGCTAAATCATCAACAAAGGATGATTATAAATTGATCAACAAGACATCCTATGACATCTTCAAACGAGAAAACACTGGTATTATGTTCTTAAGCATTTGATTTAAGTGTTTTGGAAATAATAGCAATAAGAATAATCTAAGGAACTTTAAAAATAGAAGCGATGAGGTAGTGTTAAAATGCACCTCTAATTGTTAAACACAAAGAGCTTATAGCAAAATGATATATAATGTGTTATAAAGAGTTGACATATTTATCATGAGACTAACTTGTTTATTCCCAGTAAACAGGTTAAAGATGATTTTTAAATTTTTTTTGTTGAACTCACAAGTTCTTGTGGAGCTAGAGTTCTTAATATGAAATATGTCACTCTAAAAAGTAATAATAGCCAGCTATATGGACGTATGGAGAAGGACTTAAAAATGAAGATCAAGTTCAAGTTCATCAAATAAAAGTTCAACTCAATGAATATGTGGAAGCAAAGTTCCTGCCAAATTAGTAGGAACAAACAATTCCAACAATCGAGTTTCTTGATTCTAACTGGAACATAAGAAGTATTCCTATGGCTCATTCACAAACATAGGAAAAGAAACTCTATACAGGTTAGTTGTTGAGAGGAACAACTAAACAAAGGTATTGATTTTGAGGAAACTTTTATAGCTAGGTCATGAAATAGTTGAATATTCTTTTTGTTGCCTACATGGGATTTAGGTCGTTCCAAATAGATTTTTAATGTGTTCAAAAGAATTTTTTCTGAAAATCTACAAGGAACAACATCAAGTTTCTTCTTGAAAAATGATTTCAAAATTAACAATAATTTCTGTTTTCAAGAGGAATTGACTTAGTAGTTGTACATCGTAATATGGATAATATGCTTGGTACACTAACTATTTTATGCAAGAGTTTTTTCTAACCTTATACGCAAATGAGTACACGAGCATGATAAGGGAACTCAACTACTCTCTTGGAGCATAATGATACTATGACAAAGGTAATTTTATATTCATGGTGAAATATGACTTAAGTTATGATGTTCCTATTCACATTAATATATTACATTGTTAACATTTATTAATCTGAATGCATAAATTTTATAAGTCTTGCTTTAAAAATTTAGTGAATATATGTTCTTTATTATTTTCACCTATTCATGGACTGTTTAGAGGAACAAGACTTAATGAAGTATGACTTGAGCATAAACATGTTCTTTTCCAAAAGTTTTGTCGAATTGGGTTCTTACATATACTAAAATTGAAGTGATTATATGCACACTAGAGTAAATATGTTACACTTAATTTTTGTGTCGTAAAGGCATACTCCCTTGCTAAGAGTGTTAGAGGTCTCATTAGAATGGGATGCTGGCAAACATGAAGTCCTAAGTTGCCAAAATACAATGAAAGAAACCTTGTTGGAACAAGATGGTAAATTCCCTTAATATATTTCGTTTCATTTAACTTTTAGAGGGAACAAACCTATTCTAAGCCAACTATCAACAGTTCACACCACATTTCTTCAAACACCCTTTGATTAATTAATTTATCATTCCATTCATATCATGTCACTTCAAAATACCTAACCCGTGTGCTCTAAATTAAAATTCATGACTTTTTATGGTTCAATGATACATAAAGAGTGATAAATGGTAAATACATTTTGAGGGGAAGTTAAGAAGAAGTGAGAAGCAAGTATTATATGTTTTAACAATTGATGCTCAGAAAGATAATCATTAGATGGAGCTACTCATATAAGTTCCTAATGATGAAGAATGGTAAAGAACTCAGGGGGGAATAAGGAAGGAATCGATATATATGTTTACTTCTTTGTGGTAGGTAAATGTGACATTCTAGGAAAAGTACAACATCTTGTAATGACACCCTTATTTTAAAAAAAAAAAAAAGAAAAAGAAAAAAAGTAAACAAGGGTGATCCAATCTTTATTATTTTCTAGAATTCAATATGTCATATATATGGTTGTGAAAATGCTTACTCATGGATTTGATGATTTGAGAAGAGGAACATAAGCGAATGATTGAAATAACTTGACTATAAAGATGAATTCGTTCAAGTTTCTTCACTCAATGAGTTCCTCATGGCTGATTAGTTAAGTAAAGTGAACTTGATAGATATATATCAAGGTGAATGTGTGTGGGTTTGACAGAGATTTAAAAAGTGTGAGGTGAAGTGATTAACTATAATTATTGTTGAGAACCTCTTATTATAAGTCTAAACCATAGAGCACACAATATATCTCAAGTTCCTTTTACTCAAAATTTTCCACAAACTTCTTTCATATTTCTTTGAGCCGGATATTAATGTCCTATCTCTTTATCCATTCTTGACTTTCAAAATTGTTTTTGCTTGACTTTTATTTTCTTACCTGTCAAGTTCCTTCGATGGTTTTTGAAGTTGGGTCTTTGGATTGTGAGTTAGAAATTTGTGTAGCACATGCATCCTAAGTTTGAAAACTGAGATTCTTGAGGCTTTTGGGACTAACAGGTTCTTAACCATGATGATGGTAAGTGTAGCATATAAAATAATGTGTATATGATTTACCTAAAATAAATATGTACAAGATGATCCTTTTCGATAATGACAAAAGGGGGAAGAATATGTATGATGCTTATGTCAAATATAGTTAAGTCTATATCCTTCTATGATGAATGTTCTTTGTATATGATGTTTATTTATGTTGATATTTCCTTCATATACAGCATGACTTGTTTATTATGGGGAATTAAAGTACATCGTTTATTGCTTAATTTGTGATAAGCATCATTTGTTTGTCATCATCAAAAAGGGGAAATTGTTGAGTCATGTAGTATTTTGATGATTGAAACAAATGATGATTATCTAACTAACATGTGTGTTTGAGATGTGCATATTACATTAACATGAAACAAGTCATCAAAGGTTGAATATATCATCATGAAGGTTTCCAACAAGTGAAGTTCCTAAAAGAGTTCCTATAAGGAACACAATAGAGCGGTTCCTAGGTACATCCTATGAGAACATTGAATATGAAGTTCTGGAGCAGTTCCTGAGTGGGAGCAGCAATATAACGTTTCAGAGTTGAAACAAGAAGTTCCTGAGCAGGAACTATGAGTGCGAAGTTTCTTAAAGAACTAGCACACTGAAGTTCCAAAGGTGGAGCTATCAACATGCGGTTCTTGAGTTGGAGCAGCATGGAGCATGAAGGCAGAAAATATGAGTTTATTTTCTAGGATTCATGTAAGTATATGGAAACATGAAAGGTAAGGGAACAAGGTCTAAAGGAACTCGTAAGGTCAAAGGAACTCGTGGAACTTAGAGTCAAAAGTATTTAAGAGTCAATAAATCTGATGCATATTATTATCTTAATTATAAGAATTTATTTAGAGTTTATTTCTTAATAAATCTCTACGTGGTTAAATATTTATAAATAATGCGTTAGTTGTTTTAGGATAATTTTAGTTTTAAAATAAAAGATAAGTTTTAGTTTTAAAATAAAAGAAATTTAAATAAATAGTTTAATAAAATCGGATTTCTTTGGAATCTGATTTTAATTAATAATTTTATCTTTTCAGTTTTTGGAAAATAAAAAGCCTAGATTTATAATACGTATAATGAGTTGTTAAAGAAATTGTCTGTGTTCCTCTCTAAAGGAACAGACGTGGTAGTCTATTAATCTAAGAAAGGAACTAACTATTAAAAGGAACTAGACTTATTGAGCATTACAACGGTTCATTATGTCAGTTGAGTAAATTATGCCTAGGATCTAGGTAACCGTTTTATTTAATGAAAAATATCTGATTTTAAGGAAAATCTTTTTAAGGAAAAGATTTTATTTTTCAAAAGATAATAAAATATTATTGGTTTTTAGGAAGAAATTTAAAGATAATATTTTTATTAAAATGATTTAATTTCAGATTTAATAATTAATATATTTTTAATTAAATCAGATTTTCAAGTAATGCTTAAAGTGGTTGCTAAAATTAAGGAGCAGTAACTAAAAACACTCTCACGTTTAAAGTGATCATGGAGATCATGGGATGTTTAAGGAACGTGTTCCTTCAGTAAGGAACATCATGGGATAATGGTTTAACCACTAACACATGATTAATCCCACGTTCATTCTAAAAGACTGCTATAAATATACAAGTTCAATTGAGTTTCAAATTGTCTGACTAGTGTCTTTCCATAGTGTTAGACTTATGTCATTCCATAAGTTTGGCTTAAGGAATAGCGTTACAAAAGAATTATATTTTCTATTCCTTGTTTGAGTCAGTTCCTTTGAGTTTCAAGTTCCTACGAGTGTCATGTTCCTTTACAGTTATTCAGTTTCTATATACTAGAGTTAAACCAAATTATCAAGCGTCTGTATTATTTGAGTTTGGGGTTAAAGGGTTTGAGTGAACTCTTGTAATTGGAAGTTGGTAAAGGGTTTGAGTGAATACCTGTATCAAGTTCGAGTTAGGAACTTGAGTAAGTTCGAGTTAGGAACTTGAGTAAGTTCTTGTTGTGTATGCGTAGACTTAGGGTGAAGTCTATCTAGGGTGAAGGGTTTGAGTAAACCTTTTGTAAAAGAGTTGTGGAACTCTTGAAAGACTTAGAGTTAAGTCTAGAGTATAGAGTGAGATTGTGAGAGAGTTGAGTTCCGAGTGGAACTTGAGTATGTAATAGGTTGAATCATAGGAGATTTCCTATTATAGTGAAGAGTTTAAATCCTGAGTAGGTCGTGTTTTTCTTCTTGTACTGAGACAAGAAGTTTCCACGTAAAAATCTCTCTTGCACTTTCAGTTCCTTATTGCTTATGTTTTAAATTCCGCTTTATTTGGGCAATAAGTTCCACACTACAATTCACCCCCCCTCTTGTAGTGTTCCTAGTGAAATAACACTGCAGTTTTGGTGCACTTAGCCGTATCATGACCCATACTCTTACAAGTATTGCACACAATAGGTTTCCGTTCATTTATGAATGGGAACACCAGTAATAATATTTCTCTCATTTATAAATTTCAACTCCTCAGGGAGCTGCTGGCTAGTGTTCACCTACACCATGATTGTAGCATACTGCAACTTATCTCTTTTACTAGTTGAATGATCCACCTTAATCAGTTTTCCTAAAGGCTGAATAATCTTCTCCAAACAAGACATTCCCCAGTACTTAAAATTAAGCGTTAAGTGAATCCAGATGGGCATCATATTAACATCTTCCTTACACATATCAACATCAGCAGTCCAACGTTTCAAAATTATTGGCTTACTATCAAAAAAGGAGGGTTTCCAACAAGGACTAAATCCCTCTTTTCCATATATATAAACCTAACAACAGAAATTCCTTTTTTTAACCAACACTACTTTATCAATACCATGATTTCTTCAGATTCTCCGAAAGAAACCTTCCAATACATGAATGAGGGGATTGGCACCCATAACATAGCAATATAAAGCCAAATTCCAAAAATTAATTTTCAATTGAACATCCTCCATTCCAATTTTAACAATATTATCATTCTCATTCTGATTTGCAGGAGAATACAAAATGGGTATAGGATCTATATAACCTTCTCGAGGTCGCTTGTCCTGACCAATCCGTTCCCTAGTTTTTTGGATTGACTCTAACCAGTTCGAGAAGTTATCTCATAGGAGAGATTGTTGTTCTAGAGTCCTCAGTCATGATCTAGGAGATAGGATCTCTCCTTGCAGCTCGTCTTATTCTTCCTCTTCATCCTCAATCTCCATTTCTTCTTTTCAAATGACTTCATCGATTAACCTCACTTTCTTTGCTTGTGATTCAAATGGACCTTTCCCCTTCAGATTTGATGACTCGCCTGAATTGCCTTCTGCTTTTCTCTAGATTTTCTTGCCATGGCACCCAACATACAAAATACACAGAGAGAATCCTAGAGAGAGAAGCGCGCAAAACTCCATAACAAGTCAGATCGAAGGAATGAGCAAAATAAGCTAGTGACACATGTGCAAAATCATGTTGAAGAACTCATTTCCAAAAAAATTGAGCAAATGGAGGAGCTTGAAGAGACAAAGGCAAAGCTCCAAGAAACAACAATAAAAGCTTAATGAAACAAGTGTTATGAAAACTATACAAGATCAAGTTATTTTTTTACTCAATATGCAGTTTTTCGTTGAATCTTGAAACTACTATTTAGGCTTGCTCCAAATAATTATATCTTTTATTTATTAATGCTTTACTTTAAAATAATAACACCAAGTATCACTTGGTTTAGTGGATAAGCCTTTATGTTTGTGATTCCGGGATCAAATCTTATGTGATACATTTTCTATTTTTTATGGTATCTGGATGACATGGAGTAAAATACTCTAAGAAAAAATGCCACGTTGTGTCGTTCCTTGTTTAAGAACGCCTTTTAATATATTAGTGTAGATTACATCGTTTTGATAATGCTTGGTTATTTTGTTCAAAAATGGAGCTTTAATTTAGCAATTAGTGTTTTTTAAGGCATGAAAAGTTACATTGGTTCGGTTCCTAGGCAGATTGGGGGTGCATCTTTATCAACTTTATTTAGGTTTTTAGAGTAAATTTTCTTTTTTTAGGCTATGAATCAACTTTTACTGAAAGTTTTCATTATTTGTTGTGCTTATTGTACTAAAAGTTTTTAATTTTTATTTTACTTTTTGTTTAGGAAAATTGACAGAACTAGGTAGGTAAAATGTAAACAAAAAAAAAAGCAATGCTTTCCAAATTTTGTTGCTAGATTTGACAATCAAATAAAAATATTTATTGTAAATTTTAATGGTCGATATAGGAACTAATATAAATAATTTTGTTGCCACTTTTTGCAACCGGAGTGTATAATTTGTTGCCACTATTAGAAATTAAGATAAATATTGTGTTGCATTTTCAAAGAACATACTTGTTACAATTGTTGGAAGCTATTGTCAATAATTGTTGCGATTTCGAGCAAACAACATCAATAAGTTGTTGTTATTGCTAACAATTATGGTGAATAACATGTTCTTAATTTTAAAAACCAAATACTTCCTCCGTTTCTTAATAGATGCCACATTGTACATTTTTGGGTGTTCCAAAATAGATGCAACAATGATTTTTTTTTCCTTATTTAGTAAGTTTTGCCTTATACTTTACCATTTTACCCTTACTAACTTGTTTTAAGTACACTAATCTACTTCACTTTATATGTAGTCCCCAACAGTTTATTTTCCCTCCTTTCACATGGGGACCACTACAATTAATCTACTTTACTTTATACTACTTAAACATACATGCTTAGGAAATTTTGCCTAGGAGTCCATTTTAACAACAATGTGGCATCTATTATGAAACGGAGGAAGTATCTAATTATTTGCCACTTTCAACAAAAAGAACTATCAATAATATGTTGCTAGAGTTAGGCAAAAAGATGCAACAAAGCAACCTATATAGTTACCATATATTAATTGATGCAATATAGCAAATAAATTATTCTGAGTTTAGTAGACATAAGGAAACAAGCCTTTTAGAAACAAGACTGGTTAGCAACGAATTTCTTGCAAATAGCAACAACTTTTGACGGCTGTTAAATCGAGTTATTGTTGTAGTGTAATTTACATTAAAGTAAAAGAAAAAGGCAAAAAGGTTATTTCTTTCATCACATGTTATTTATACTAATTTCTCATAATTCTCCGTTTCAAAATATTTGATATTTTGACTTTTACACTATTCACGTGTTTTGTAAATTCAATATAAGAAAAAATTTAGTCAGATGAGATCTTGTTTAATTAATCACGACATATAGTTTCAAAATGTTAGCTTTTTAGAAATTTACATATAAGAAATTAAAGTCATTAATAGTTAATGTTATGTGTTGACAATCATTACCTGAAAAATGTAAAAATAATATAAAATAAAAGAAGTATATGTTGCAATTGCGGATGGGGCGAATAAGTTGTCAAATCTGCACCCACCCACTATGCTATTACCTAACGAAAGGTGTTATTTCTCATGAGAAAGGCTTGGTAACCAACTATTTGAGTCCAAAAAAGACTCAAACACCCAAAAAGAAACATAATGGTACTATTATAACCTGACATTGGTATCAAATTGTTATCAGGACTGGTACCAAGGTATCAATATTTTCGGAGAATGGTACCATTATAACCTAGCATTGGTACCAAACAAATGTTAGCCACACGCGCGTGAAATTTTCCAATGCATAAAATGACCAAATTACCCCCGTTTGAGTCCCTTAAGAGACTCAAACGGTTGGACGCCAAGACAAGCTCTATTTCTCATAGCCACACCTGCCTACTAACCACCAAAGTTATACACATAACCACACTTCAATTAGGATAGTGCAATGCGAAATCCACGAAATTATACCGGCCTCCTATCCCGAACTTTATTTTCATTTACGATCCTTTAATTTGTTATGTCTTCTAAATGTGCTTTTCTCTTAATTACCTCAATAATTTATAGATATCTCCTCAGTTTATCTATTTGATCAATTTAAAACTTTTAAGATGTATTTGTAATCTCTTGTACTTTCTCTGTCTTTATCTACTTGTTACATTTGTTTTTGCATATTTTTGAAGACATCTTAAAATTGTGAATATCTCTTATTCTGTTCAAGAAAAATTGTTTATAAAGTTTTGAACATATAGACAAATCTAACAAGACTGCACATCACTAAAAACAAAATAATTGGTCAAAGTTGATAATTTGCTTTCAAAAGAACAAGCATAATTAAACATCTCCTAATTTTATCTATTTGATCATTATAGAACTTCTAAGATGTATTTGGAATCCCTTAAACTCCTTCCGTTCTTATCCACTCGCTACATTTGCTTTTGCATAGTTTTCAAGATATTTTTTAACCGCGGATATCTCTTATTCTATTAGCAAAAAAATTATAGAAATGTGATATTATGGACCAAGACATGTAGACGAATCTAATAAGACCACATGACTATATTTTTGCTTATAAAAATCAAATTATTTGTTAAGTTGATAGTTTGCTTTCTCAAAAAATGCAGCAGATAAATATAGATGGAGGTGGTATTTAATTAGCAAAACTTGACAAGAACAGTCCCACCTATAGAAAGTTCACCATTTCCAGTAACTTTGGAATGTGTTTTTTTTAAAAAAAGATTCAAGTTAACTAGTGACCTCTCTAACCGGTAAATTTTTTAAATTTACTACTTTACTGGTTTTTCCTTACTCTTTTTCTCTCCTTACTTCATGTCTTGGCACCTCAAAATCCCCCCAGCTCTGCCACCCCAAAGAACCTTCCCCTTTCCCTCACCCTTTGCATCCCTTTATTTTCTCTCTCCTATGTTTGCGGGTCCTAAAGCATCCGTAGAGTGGTGCTTTGCCACTCTATCGTTGCTTAACTGGTTGCTGCCTTTGTGGTGACTTAAGTTGTCGTGCCATTGCTCCTTCTTCCTCTTTGGTGTTGTTGTAGTCTTGTGATTTTATTTTATCGCTTCACAATTTTCGAGGGTGGGGAGGGGTGTAACTTGGGAGTGGGAGGGGGAGGCTACTGGTGGTAGTTTGTAGGTGGAAGTGGGGTGGAGCGGAGAGGATTTCGAGGGTGAGGGAGAAGGAAATTGTTGGCCTACTTTTGACAATTTCGGGGTTGGGGGAAAGGTGATGGTTGTTTTGGATGTTTTACCTGTTGTAGCAAGTCATTTACTTGTTAGGATCAATTATGCAAACTTATCCTAAAGTTTGAGACCACTAAAAAATGTATCAAAAGTTGGGACTGAAAATGACAGAACGCCCATAATTAAAATTGTTTTGGTCAATTTTTCCATTTAATGATCCCAATAGTTTTCCCTCTCAAGACAAAATGTCAGCACAAAACGTCATTATTGTGGAAGACGAAAATAAATGTTTTTATTTCACTGAAACTTTGCATTTCCAAAGGGAGGATTGGTTCAATAAGGAGAATTTACTAAGCGCTTTTACCACATGAGCAAACCAACGTAAGATAGAAACACAAACCAAGTACTTTTACTTTTACCACATGAGCAAACCAACGTAAGATAGAAACACAAACTAAGTACTTTTACCACATGAGCTCCATGTGGGCAACGTGTGGATGACTATACTTTTCTGTTGTGAAATTGTTCTATACTATATCTTTCTGAAACTTCCTCCGTAACTTATCTTCCAAAATATAATCAAAGTTTCTTACATCATCCAGCATTTATAGCTTTGGACTAAGTTCATCTCTATCAATTCATTAAAAGGTCACTAACCAAAAGGCATTGCAATATTGCATGTTGAAGTTAGTGTCCACATATGCTCTTTTGGCCTTCTGGAAAGCCATCTAACTTGCATGGACGATTTCAAATTAGCGTACGGCAGGCCAAAAACACGTATTATTTTTTAACAATTTATTATATCATTCACAAATCCATTATATCATGTATATCCCACTATATCATGCGAAAACTTAGTATAGCATTGAGAAAATAACTATCATGCAGAAACTGCATTATATCTAAACAGCCCACTATCAGAAATCCACTATGTCATGAATAAACTCACTATATCATTTAGAAACATAATATATCATTGCTGAAACTACATTATTTCTGAACAATCCATAATTATATCATTCAGACCCTCACTATATCATGCAGAATCTCACTATTGAAGGATTTTGTCCTCCATCAAGTATAACAAACTAAATGTATATGGACAAATATGAAGATAATATATTCAATAATATTAGGTGACCGCAACGTTCTGGTAGAAGCTAAATGCGCTTTGTTGGACTAGTATAATTGGGCCAACTATTAATATATATTGGGTCCTATGAGGTCACACAATGTGACAACCTTGGATATTACCCAAACCCATTTGTGAAATGAGTTGGGCAGTTTTAGATGGGTGGAATAAGATTTAACTCATGAGTCTATTAGGTTCATAATGTGTGACATTATGAGGCAAATAAAACCTCATGAAACACCTCTTTGTAACCACCTTATATAGAGATATGGGGGTTAGTGAAGATATAAATTCCATCATCTTGAGAGGAAAAATTCTGATTTTCTCCTTGCTCTTCCTCCCCCCCCCCCCCCCCCCCCCCACGCCCTTCGACCACCATACACCCCAAAAGCAAGAGAGTTTTCTTCTCTTCCGTACTAGCATACTTGGTGATCCAAGGGTTGTTCGTGAACCAACACTAGAGGAACGGCGTTTGACATTCTAACTGATCTCCACTAGAAGGCTTGTGGTGTAAGAAGAATTCACGCACCAAGAGGTATAATTCTATAGTCTTATTAGATTCATGTTTAATTTATGTAAAGATCTTGGGGTTAGATTTTTGGGTATATGATACTCGTTTTCCCCATTGAGCATCTAAAGTCCTATAATGGTATCAGTTAACCTATTGCATAGATTAATATGATCATGTCGATGCATGTTTTATTTTTATCTCTATTATACAAGGGAAGGGGGAGCTATGGTGTTCCTCGAGTACATTACAGTACTACTCTCATGAATAAATTGACTATTTTGCCAAAAAAAATCCAAACTCATATATAGCATAAAAAAGTTAACAAAAATGTTGAAAACAATTATATCGTTATTATATATATATATATATATATATATATATATATATATATATATATATGCAAAGGGGGAGCTATAGTGTCCTATAAATTACTTTTCTAACCTTTACTTATCCAAAAATGCTTATTTTAAAATATTCAATTCCTTCTTGGAATACAATTATGTGTAGTAAGGAAATTTAAGATTTGTCTAACTTATAGTAAGATGCTGTAATTTATGCTTATATAAAACCTTTCCAAAAAAATGCTTAGAATGAAAAATATTCGATCGAAAATTAAATTGGTATAACTATAAGCAATTCCAAACAATTACAAAGTAAGAACTTACAAATTTTCTTTATACCTACACTTCCCATTTGAATTACAATTTCAACGAACATACATTAACCATCCATAAACATACCAAGAAAAATAAGAGGACAGTCTCATCTTTTTATTTTTTGGCTTTTAAAATTGTCGTATGTGTTAATTAGGATAATTATTTATTTAAAGGTTCGTATTAGTCATTTTTGTCAGTTGGGATGATACACTTTATCATTTAATTTTTATGTAGAAATATGGAATGATAATTATTAGATATATTATTTAAAAATATACTCCTAATTTAAATATATTAAAGACATAGGCTTATATAATTCAATTTCTCAATGTGATGTTATGCAATATATTACACATATATAAAGAGATTAGCATATATATATTATCTAATAATATCAACCTATAGTACGTACATTCTGATATATGTTCGTTTATCAAATTGAAAAAAAATTGTGAACGATCAAATTAAACTACGATAAAATAGTATTAACGCCTCTAACGGTGTCTGACGTCAATATTTAATATGTCGCCGCACTCATAGTGTGCATATGAGGCTAGTTTCATTTAGGGGAGGGTATCAGCATGAGGATATTTTTTGAATACTTAAAATTAGATTTTAATCTAGTGGGAGTATAAAAGTTGTTTATACATTTCTCACTACATGTGTATATATATATATATATATATATATACACACACAAGTTGCTCATGACTGCCGAGAAAAACATACCCATTTCACCTAAGAAAGAAGTTCTTATGGTTCAAAAGGGAAAAAGTTTTAAGAAGGAATGAGCTGGCAAGAAAAAGCAAGATAAGGGCAAGCAAGTTGCCACTAAGACTGCTGATAAGCGACAAGCAAAAGCAAAGCCAAAGGTGGCCGCAAATGCCAAATGCTTCTACTATGATCAAATAGGTCATTGGATCCTCTCCAATTCTAAAATAGATAGTTAATTTCATATATCAATTTCTAGTCCCAACTATTTATTTCACAAAATCGCAATCAAATAACCCAATCATAATCATGATATTTAAGGCGATCCTCTCCATTTTTTCCAAGAATTAGATGGTTAATTTTCTACATTAAAGTCTAGTGGTAGGCGTGTTTTTATTTCGCCTATGCGGGATGAGCGCGTATTAGATTTGGCTACCCCACTGTAAAGGTTTTTGTATTGAAAACGTTTTGAAGTCACCAACAAGTCTTTTAAGGAAGACTCATAAACCTAATTTGATATTGCGAAATCGTAGGGACAAATTGTGGGACTTATCCAATGTAGATTTCCCCGTCTAGATTCTGTAGATGGTCAAAATGAACCATAGATTGTTGCCCATTGCTGGCATTTACGAAATATCGATTCATGTCAATTTTTATGCAATAGAATAACCACATAATATTTTTAGCACGTAAAAATAATTAGTCTTGGTTGGTTTAGGAAACACATAAAAGACTATTTTTTAGTGATATGTTATTATACAATCAATTTCCAGGAAACATAGAAGGTCGTCCAAATTAATCTAATTAATATTAAAACGGTTCTTTAGGTCTTGATTAGCAAAAATAACATGTGGGTGATGAAAGCAATAATGTAGTACAATCATATAATATGAATATAATGATCACGCGAGCTTATAATAATATATAAACATAAATAAATAAAAAGAAGGAAGGATTAGAATACACAGTAAAGTGATTTTATATTAAGGATCTACATCATGAAAGTAACAGTTAGTAACTTCAATATAAAAATAGGAATTTATCAAAGGACCCTCGAGATTATACCGTAGATTGGGTCTGTGAGATTGACAACCTTCGAGAAGAGCAATCGTGAAGTCTGAAAATATGAATGTATGTGTATGTAGATTGAATGTATTTGTGTTTTAAAGGTATGAGTTTTATAGGGAGGTTTTGTAGAGAGAGTTCGTAATTGTATTCGTAAGGTGTAAAAAGTCGAATCTTAAATGTTGTGGAAAATAGTCACTTCTTATATGTATGGAAGTTAGGCATATTTATAGGAAAAACGACGACGCGCCTCACGCGTCAGCTGCGCCTGGCGCAGGCTGACGTCTCAAGCACATGACGTGGCATTCCTAGTAGAAAGCGTACACTTGGTACGCATTTTGAAAAATATAAGAAACAAAAACCGCGTCTCCCACAGAGAGATGTGCTTAACGTGGAACTCTTTATGATACAAAACTCTACATGGCACTTATGTGCGCCAGGCGCAGGCTTACGTGACAGTCTATGGGTCGGGACACGTGCGCTCGGCGCAGGCAGGTGTGCTCAACACACGATGGTGCGCTTAGCGCAGGGTTTTTGACACGTTTTGACAGTTTTTTAATAATAAAAAAACACGTTTCAAAAGCAGGCAGGTGCACTGGGCGCAGGTTGGTGCGTTTTAAAATATTTTCTTTTATCCTTTAATTTCGGAAACTTGATTTTACTGGATAAAATCTGGAAAAAAAAAATATCTTTGGAAAATATTTATCTAATTTAATTAGTTATTATTAAAAAAATTAATTGGGCTTTTCAATGAATTGGGTTCAAAATATAATAATTATCATGAATAATTAATTGGGCTTTTGAATAGGACTTTAACACTTTTTCAAAATGGTTTTGAATAGCTTTTCAGATTGCTCTGCCTTTGGGTCGGACTAATTAAAACCATGGGATGTTTCATCATCGAATGATTAAATGGGAAGATACGATTATTTGTCTATATTAGTGCTAAATATTTATTGTACAAAATCGCAATCAAACAACCCAGATATGGAAATCACAATTTGTGTAGCGATCCTCTCCTTTTTCTCTAGGAAATAGATGGTTATTTCCTATATCAACAATTCAAGTCATTCAATGGTCAAGATAGTATCAAAAGGAATTATACCAGAGTTTTTGCAATTTTCTTCTAATTACAGTGTCACAATTAGGGATGGCAACTCAGTCTGAATCCGACCCTAATCCGTTCTGCTCGGAAGGAAAAAATTTGAGTTGACTCCGACAAAGAAGTACTCCAACTCTGACTCCGTTTAAAAAGTATGACTCTGAGTCGGAGGAGGGTTGGAGGAGGATCTCATAAAATAATCCGACTCCAACTTTGAGTCAATCAATACTTTTTTCTTATTTATGTTAATGTATTATTTATTTATAACCAGATTTCGACTTTCAGCCAATTGTATTATATAGGATTTTTCCATTGAAGAGATGATTATTAAAAATAGTAATATTTAGATTATTTGTACTATATAAGATTTCCATATGATTATTAATGATTAGATTATTGTATTATAGAAGACTATTCTATTATAAAAATGGACAATAAAATAAGTCGAGTCGAGTTCGGAGTCGGATGTTCGGTTTTAATTCGACTGTTCGGATTTTAAGTCGGGTCAAATTCGAATTTTCGGAGTCGGGTGTCGGAATCGAGTGTCGGAATCGGACTCGGATTTGAAATCCGACTTATTGTAGGGTCGGAGTTGGATTATGCATAATCTGGTCCAAATCCGACCTGTTACCTTCCCTAGTCACAATCTTTTTTTTTTGATTCATATGAGCCACGAAGGCAATACAAAATACAAAGAAGGCAAGGGGCCGGGAATTCGAATCTGTGACCTACCGTTCACAACACCTCAATCTTAACTACTACGCCAAGATATCCTTGGTTTCCCTAGTCACAATCTAGATGTATAAAACAAAATGGATGGATCAGCAGGTCTTGGGTATACACCGTGTGTTCGTACACCAGCACACAAGAATAAATTATGAAAAAAAATTGGAGCTTTTTTTTATAACAGTGACCTATGAGTAGGGCTGCTTATCGAGCGAGCCGAGCCCGAATAGCACTGGGCTCGGCTCGAGCTCGTTTAAAATTTCCCAAGCTCGGCTCGGCTCGTGAGCTCGCCGAGCTTGGGAGAGCTGAGCTCGAGCTCGGCTCGTGATGGAAATTTGGGGCTCAAGCTCGGCTCGCGAGCTCGTTTAGGCTCAGCTCGTGAGCTCGAGTCCAAAACTTACAACTCGACTCGAGCTCGTTAGGCTCGAAAAGCTCAAAGTTCAACTAAAGTCAATATAATAAGGTCAGATTTCATAAGGCCCAAACATTTAGTTGTTTGAAGGCCTTATATCCAAAGCCTTGTTAATTGCATAGCCCAAAGAACTAGTAGGCAAGCTGTGAAGAATTTCTAACTCAAAGCTTTAATTTATAGAGCATTTCACACGCATCTTTGCTAAACCCACCGATGTGGGATAGCTGAAATAGTGAAATTTCAGCCATATACTTTATAATCACATGATTAAGAAATATCATGTTCAAGTATCAATCACATGATTAAGAAGTATGCAATTTAAGTATATGGCTGCATCATTTTTTTCATCATTTTTTTTAAATATTGTCTTTGTTTTTCTTGTTTTTTTTTTTTTTTTGAACGGTTTGTTTTACTTTTTTTCAAGTGTTCCTCTAATTTTTTTTTTTATTCGGTAGTGTTCCTCTAATTTATCAAACATATAAACTTTGGCTTTTGAGTTTAGTGCTTAAGACTACTACTTTTTTTCATAGTTATTAATTTTTTTATCCTATATTTAACATTAATAAAATAATTTTAGTAATTTGAATAATATCGAGCCTATTTGCTAGCTTTCGAGCCGAAGTCAAGGTAGCTTAGGCTCGGCTCATTAGGGTCTCGAGCCGATCTCGAACTCGAATCGAGCCATCTTGAGCCGAGCTCGAATTATTTTTGCGAGCCACCCTGGCTCATTAACGCCCCCTAATTATATACCTTAGTTAATATCTTAAAAGAAATACTTAATATAATTTTGAATATAAATAAATAATTTTTTAATATATAAATAGTTTTTTAATATAAAATAATAATCGAGCTATTCACGAGCTTTACGAGCCGAGCTTTGCCTAGCTCGGCTCGGCTCGGCTCGTTTAGCTTTGATCGAGCTTTGACCGAGCCGAGCCCGAGCTGCTCGCGAGCTTGTCAGGCTCATTATCACCCTGACCTATGATTGCTTATAAGTGAAAGATGGAGATTTAAAAGGAATACATATTTATATAAAAGGTAATTTATAAAAATTTTAGAATGAATCTATATAAATATATTAAAAGGCGTACGAAAACAAGAAATTGTGCCACGTGGCGCTCTCCCTAGGGAGTTTCAGTTCATGTAATCCATGCTCAATAAAAAAATTAAGAAATTGCATAATATAGGGTTTGATCCTGAGACCTCAAGTACACAAACTAAAGTTCTAACCAATAGGCTAAGTTGTATTTAGTGTTACTATCATAAAATTTTCTATTAATAAATGAAATTTTTTCTTACCGGGAGAATAGCCCGGGCCTAATAGCTAGTTGTCATAACTAAAAAGTGAGACATAAGAACTCAAAAGTAAACTAGAATTCTTATAGAAGTGAAAAAAAATCTTGCAGAAAATATTAAGTATACAAAAGAGACGAAAGAAAAGTATTCTTAAATGAAGAGAAAGGAGTATAAAAGGAAAAAAAAAATACTTACAAAAACATTGAGTCCAAAGAAGAATTCTTTTCAATAAAAAGAAGTACACAAAATGAAAGGTACAAAGTTAAAAGAGTTACAAAAAAGTTTAAATACAAAAAAGAAATGAAAAATAGAAACTCGAAATTCACTTTTAAGGGCCTGTTCTTTTCGACATAAAACAACTGAATTGAATTAAACTGATTGCAACTGAATTGAACTGAACTGGACTGATTGTAACTAGACTGAACTGAAAATAAGTTGGGGAGAAGATGCCCTAAGTCTTACTTTTTCACTTAATGTTCATATATAGCGCACTTTTTTATTATAAAAAAATTGCTACGGTTAGACCAAGTGTACCTATTGAAATATGCCTTGTAATATCGTTTTTGTTTTATTATTTTATCATATGTACAGTTGTACTCTCTCTCTACTAAAGATAATAAAACATTTCTTTCAAAAAAAAAAAAAAACTAACACATTTTTCTTCTACCTATGAATGTAGCTAACACATTGTTAGTAAACGTTAATTTTTGTGTCGATTGTTCTTAAATTTCGTTGTTATACCGTGTCCATTATAATAGTACCCCAACGGCCCGTTTGGTTGTTGGTCATAAATGGTGGTAATGAGAATGAATTTATGTGTAAATTTGTGAAAAATATCATTGTATATTCCCATGGTAATGCTAATTTATCCTAAAGTATCCACTTTCCTTCTTAAATTTTCATTCCCATCCAATACCACCTTGTAGGTGGTAATGAGTGGTAATGAAAATTGCTTCCCCTTGGAGACAAAAACACAAGTTTAGGATTAAGATTGTTTGTCCATGGAGAAAAAATGACTCCCTATGGAGATTTTAAGGATGCTTCCCTAATAAAATTACACTTAAAATTCATTCCCATCAATATATTAACAACTACCAAACGGGCCGCAAGTGTTTGTAAGAAAGAAAATACTTTCAGAGAACTATCAATCGTCATACTGCTATAGTGCTATATAGTAAAGGAACTAAAAATTCAAGCCAGGTGATGTGGGAGTGTACCTTTTGACGATATTGGAAGGCTTATTCGGAGCTTGGCTATAACTTTTCAAAGGTTGGCAAAATTGTTAACTTGTGGTTGACCAAAAAAAAAAACTTGTACAATGCATATCAATTAATCGGAAACAAATTACAATTGGTTGTTGAACTAATTTTTGTAAAAAAAACAGTAGTAGGATAAAATGCTCATTAGCAATGGAAGTAGTTGAATATCTGATTAATGAAATTGAGTTGAATTTCGTATGACCAAATTTATGAAACAGTTTTACACCAAACTCCAGCTTACTTCCCACTAAATATAAAATTAACAGCCAACTATATTGAAAATGATAATGATTTATAATAATAAAATGCACAAAAGGATGAGCCCATAAACCAAATTAAGCTAATCCAAACAAGTAACTTGATCAATTTTTACCTCCCTTTCACCTCCTCTTGTTCTTGCTTCCCAGTAGTAAAGAAAAGTAAAACAAAATCCTAAAGAAGAAACCCCAAGCAACAGTAACCCACAAACAACCCCACTTGGTCAAGTCAGTCACCCCTTGTTGTTGTAGTATATCAGCACCGGTTGTTACGCACGTCGACGGTGTAATCGTCATCCCCAACGACCCGCTAATAGTCTGCAAGAGCCGTACCTTCATGGCATTAGGCACGGCCCCAAGTGGGGTGTTGTCGAATATTTGAACTCCACGAATGAAGCACTTTGTAGGGTCTTGAAATTCATTTTGTAGGACACCTTCATAAGGGTACTTCACTAAGGACATGTAATGGAACCAAATCCAATAATTTGGGATGCGATCACGGTTGATAAAGAAGCCCGAAAATAGGAGGAAATATGCTAAAATAGCAACAACAATCACATAACCAAGCATAACATGAGGGACAACTCCGGAGAGAAAGGAAACGAAGGAATTACCCGCCCAAAACGAGGCGAAGATGATACCGAAGTAGAAGAAGAACCCAGATACTCCTCCGTCTAAACCAACTGCCCAAAATGTTGTTGCTGCAAATGCAAATGAGAGGAAGATCAAGGAGGGGAGCGCGGTGAGAGCATGAGAGAGTACATAGGAGGATCGGCGGTAGGCATTGTAGGCTGTCTCTCGCATGAATATGTACCTCTCCTGTAGGAAAACTGGGAGAGCGTCTGCACATGTGTAGAATGTTGTAGACATGGCGAATGCGAAGAATCCTAGACGCTCTTGAACCCCTTTAGGAGAGTTATCCAGCTGCCAAAACATAGTTGCAAGTATGAACCCTGTGACTAGAACAGCTCCTAGTCGAATGCCGAAAAGCTCCGGCGTTCTACGGGAGTTCATGACCGACCTCTTTGATAGTGTGACTATCTCATTCCAGAAAGGGTTGGCGAAGGTGGGGACCATCGAGGCGGGGCTAGCATCAGCGTTAGTAGCTCCTGAGACAAGTTTCCCCCTTGAGATACTTGCACTAATTGCCTCCTTTAAGGACAACCCACCCCTACTATCTTGGGGTGCCCCTTCAATGTTGGGAAATACACTTCTCTTTTTCATCTGCCATCCTTTGTGGAACTCTACTAGAGCTTTGGCCCCACCTGGAGCACCCTCCAATTCTCTGATCAAGTCTAGGGCGTATTCCGTCTTGTTCTCGTTCTCCGGTATCGATTTCCCGAACTCATCGAAGTACCCCGGCAAGTCGGAAGGTGAGCCACTGAATACAGTCTGTCCTTTTGATAAAAATATGAGTCGGTCCAATAACCCCATTATACGGTAGCTAGGTTGGTGTATTGACATCATAACAATACTACCACTTTGAGCTATCCTTTGCAACACTTTCACCACCATAAATGCACTAGTGGAGTCCAATCCCGAGGTGGGCTCATCGAGGAAGAGGATGATGGGGTCATGGATGATGTCCAGACCAATCGATACCCTTCGACGCTCTCCACCTGATACACCACGATGCCCTTCATCGCCTATTATTGTCTTGGCAGCGTTCCTAAGCCCGAGCTGATCGATCAACTGTTGGACACGAGCCTCCTTCTTGGACTTAGACAAGGTTCGGGGGAGTCGAAACTCCGCCGAAAACATAAGCGTCTCCTCCACAGTAAGCATGGGGAAGAGCAAGTCATCCTGCATCACATAGGCTGATATAACTTTGAGGAGCCGCGACTCAAGCGGCTCCCCATTTAAGGTTATCTTTCCTTTCAGACTACCCCTTGCAATACGATTTGCAAGGGCGTCGATGAGTGTCGACTTCCCAGACCCACTAGCTCCTAGCACGGCCATGATCTCACCATCTCGCGCCTCACCAGAAATATCATTCAAAAGAGTCTTCGTACGAGAGAACACCCCGTTGTTGCCAACGGGGTGGTGTTCTCCCGGGGTTGCAATGTGGGAATTGACCCCCGGAATTTGCATCTTCTTTGTAACTTTAACGTTGTAGGTGAGATTAGAGAACCGGAGAACAAACGGAAGAGCCCGTGTCTCGGGGCTCATGGCAAGAGTGTGGTGCACTGGGGTTTCATCCCCGGTGCCTTCCCTTCGAGCATCTCCTACCCGCTTCAAGAGCTGCCCAAGTGTAGGTGAGAACGACACACGACGACCACCACCACCACTACCACCACTATTATTATTATTATTATTGGATTCAAGGTCCATGTTATGATAGTGTGAGGAACCAAAATAAGGTAAGAGAGTAGGTGATGAAGAAGCAGAATTATCATCTACAACACGGGACATTTTAGTAGTTCCCCTTAGGATATCCAGCTTTACACACCTCTATTTATACTTCCTAAGAAGGAAGTATATACACTATATATGGAACTAGAGATTTCTTTCCTATGTTGTAATTAAGGGTTGTTTGGCAAAGTGGGAAAACTTAATTTGCTCTCCCCCCCTTGTTAAACTTGGAATGCTAAACTAGTTTGAAATGCAAATTTTGATGGAAAATGTTATATATATAGGAATTAATTTTGAGACAATAAAAAATTGTGGGTTGGTTATTGTTTTGTTCAATACTCTTTATAGTTTGTTGTGAATGTGAAATTGGGTGTGATAGTGGACAAAACCGTAGAAATTAGCATACTAAAAAGAGGGAAGGGAGGGTGAGAGAGAGGTGACCTAAAACCTCCTAATCTATTGTCAACACGTCTCAAATTTCTTGAGTGAGCACATCACATAAATCAAGGCTTGTAGTAAAAGTGTTTGTTTGTTGGTTTTTATTATTATTTTTATCTTATTCTTTACCATTGGTAGTTATTGGTGATGTGATGAAGACACGTGGCGAAGTGGGTGTTTAGTTTTGATATAGTCATGGCTTTTGTAATAGAGTATGGAAAAAGGGGGTAGGGTATGGAGGAATTAGGTGTGGGTGTTAATCTACTGTTGGCCTCCTCTAGTATTTTGGTCCAAGTAAAAAGGTCGGCTTTCTAGTTCTCTTGAAATCTTTGCTGCTTCATTATTGTTTCTTTACTCTTTCTATCCATTTTCTGATGTGAAGGAAACATAGATTTTTTTGATTGCTTAATTGGCTAGCTTTTACATATTTATTTTAGGAAATATTTAGGGACCCAGCTATTTTAAATACAATTGTGTCAAACTTTTAGCTTTAGGTGGGTACTTATATGTGGATTAGGAAAAGCACATAAACTAATACTTGTCAAACATTAAGATTTATAATATTTAAATACTCCCTCTACTGTTTTTCCTCCATTTTTCAATAATTATACCTATTTAGTCTCGTATAAATATTAAACGTTGTGTGTTCTGTACAATATATAGTAAGTAATAGGACGTAAAGTAAGGATGGTTGTAATCAATTATTCAATTTACTAGGTGCAGCCAACTCATATGAGAAAATGGGTACTAGATTGAGATACAAAGGAGACATTAGTATTATTAGGGAAAAGTTATATGCAGCCCTAAGGGTTGTATATAAGAAGCTAAAAATGAAAATAAGTTGCATTAATTGATCATTTATTACATCGGTTGATGCAAAAAATTTCCATAAATTCACAACTTATTTCCATTTTAAGTAGTGTATTTATGTCTTATATGCAACCCTAAGGGCTGCATATAGCATAACCCTTATTATTATTACGAATGAAACTATGATGTGTCAGACACTACTCATGTTGGACCGTTGAGCTGGAGACTTGGCCGAATACTGGCTAGTATTTATACCGAGCTTGCAATCATACCAAGGACTAAAATTAATGCATGTGAAAGAAAAGTTGCACTTTTTAGTAAAGATAATATGCATTAGATGTTATTAGGGACAA
The DNA here is from genome assembly GCF_026745355.1 of Beta vulgaris subsp. vulgaris. Lineage (NCBI taxonomy): Eukaryota > Viridiplantae > Streptophyta > Magnoliopsida > Caryophyllales > Amaranthaceae > Beta > Beta vulgaris. The sequence continues at coordinate 32,793,784 of NC_079203.1, read as the reverse complement.
TATGAAGGATGAGAATTATTTGTTTGCTAAATTTAGAAGTGAATGTTTATACATACTATCATTTACTAAATGTGCAACTTTTGTTTCATACTTTCATATGCGTTTTTTCAACAAAATGTGCATCGCGTCTCAACAAATATATATTTGCATATGTAGCTCAAAAATTATGCACATTCACTTTTAGATTATTGCACATGTATCTTTGACATCCATTTAATTTTGAAAAACAATTATCGGATCTAATATAGGAACTTCAAGTGTGATAAAAAAGGAAGAGAAACAATGGGGTAGAGATTATGAAGATTACCAAATGTGGGAACAAGAATTATAAACAAGGTTTAACATGCATTAATCATCTTTCAGCAAAGATAAAATTATTTGTTGTCTTCATTTTTTAGTAAACTTTATAATATGTTTCGAGTAAGAACTTAATTTTGTAGATATTACAACTAATATTTTAGGTTGTCAATTTTATTTTGGCAGACAAAAGATTTTTTATTGTAAAACCTAATTTGAGAGATTATCATCAATTTATCTACTTCTGTTCTTATATATATACAAATATATTTAAAGGCGTGCATAAACAAAAAACTGTGCCACGTGGCGGTGGCGCTCTCCCTATGGAGTTTTAGCTCATGTAATCCATGTCAATAAAAAAATTAAAAAATTGCATAATATAGGGTTTTATCCTGAGACCTCAAGTACATATACTAAAGTCTTAACCAGTAGGCTAAGTTGTATGTAGTGTTATTATCATAAAGTATTATATTAATAAATAAAATTTTTTCTTACCCGAGGTATTACCCGAGCCTAATAACTAGTTATCCCTCTAAAATGTGTGTTAAAACATAAGGTTGTGGGTTAAGAATTAAATTGATAAGGAGATAGGTACACAATAACAAAAAAAAAAAAACAAGGAGAGAAATACCCAGTCTATACCTTGAACCCTCACGATTTCTTGGTTTAACATTTGCCACACAAACACTTGGAGTATGGAGAAAAGTAAGGAACTCCCTAACCCCAATCACTGCAGTTGGGAAGATTTTGACCTTGTTAAAGTTACAAGTTTAATCTTCAACCAATACATCAAGCAAGCTTAGTATATTAAAGGCTTATTTTATAGGAAAATTTGCTAAAAAAAACCTTTTAAAGTTTAATTTGCGAAAAAAAAACCTTTTAAAGCATTCTTTGTAAAAAAAAAAACCACAAACTTAATTTCTTTGCAAGATGAAACTTATTCCCAATTTCTGGTTTAGTTTTTAAGATGCATAAAGGTGGTGCTGCAGTTAATGAAAATAGAGGGTTAAAAGAAGATTAAATGATCACCCTATACAACTTAAAAACCATTCAGGAAACCGAGATTAGGTTTGCAAAGAAAATTAGGTTTGTGGTTTTTTTTTTTTTTTTGCAAGAATGCTCTAAAAGGCTTTTTTTCGCAAAATTAAACTTTTAAAAAGTTTTTTTTACAAATTTCTCTACTTTATAATAGAGGCGAAGAGTTGTATATATGTTATGATTACATGCGATTTATATTGATATAAATTGATATAACTCTGTTATTGAAAATGACTCCATTATTACCCATAAATTTAATACAATATTAGATCATATGCGAAACTAATACTTCCTTCGTTTCTTTTTACTTACAACAGTTTGACTTTTTCACTATTCACAACCTTTACTTAATTAATCTTCGGTGATTTATTGTTAAGGAAAAACATATTCATGTAAAATCTTGTTAGGTTCGTCCTAATATATATTTTTCAAAAAATCTATTGTTAATATGTTTTAATTATCGAACCGAAAAATATTAATGGTTAAAGTTATATATTGAGAAGCGTGAAAATGTTACAATTAATAAAAGAAACAAAGAAAGTATTTAGATTATAAATTGTGCATCACACAAATGATATACTAGTTCAGCTACCTAATTTAACCACATAGTCATTCCTAATTTCCTCCTTTTAACTTCATCAAAGTCATAATATACAAACGGCCTTTGTGACACATGTCAACAATGTCAATTAATGTTGAGTACCTTCTATTTCTTTTTGATCTACAACACTTACACTATTCACCAACAATTCTAATATGCGATTTGTAAACAAGGAATAACTGTCGTATGTTACTGAATTAATTTTGTCTCAACATATATTTTAGAAATACAACTTTTTACTTATGATAATACTATATTTTAATCGTAAAAAAAATCCATTAACAAGCATTATCGTAAAGCTATGTAAATAAAAAAGAATCAGAAATAATACCTAAAACTCTCACCAAATGCGCCCATACTTTGTTGATTCTTGTAGAAGAACACATGGATTCACTACCAAAAGTGTAGGGGTACGAAGATGTGAAAAGAGAAGGTAAAAAGGTTCCACGCTCGTCTTTTCTCTAGTCTTTCCCTTTCAAGAAAAGGAAACAATACCTTTCACACGATGGTTGAGGTGAGAGGTAACAGCTCAGATCGAATTTACCCGTCCGATTCTTATATCAAGGGACAACCGACTATAGTACAAACTCAAAGAAACAGAACCAAGTGGTAAAGGATGAAAAAACTTCCGATCATAGGCACATCAAAAACCTCGGAGTTATAATCATTCAGAAATAGAACACACAACATGGAACAGAAAGCTACTGCTCAGAATCTGGGCATTAGATTAGTTGACAAAAAAACTTCAGATGTGTTCACCAGTAGTAGGTCGGAGCAACCATAATCCGATGGACATTCACGCTAGAGGCTTCAATTGATTTACATTGTTCTACACTTCTACTCGAAATCAGCCGTCTTTATTTCATAAAGACCAGCCAACGAGAGCGAATGTATGGAAAGCAATGAAAATCAGGTCATCACCGAAAATGTGCAATTTTATGCATCTAATATCTCCAGTCATTCCAGAGTATGCTCTGGAAAATCCACAATATTAATTACATAAAAACAGAAAATGATCAGAATGTTTATCACCAGCAGAAAGCATGGTTCTGTAATTGACTAGTGGGTGCAAACAGGGCTATATTGACTTACCACTCTCCAGTACAAAAACCACATATCCAGGCTTTTCAAAACTGGTCATCCACAAAGTTTGCAGCCAACTCCCAGTAGTGACCAACACCAGCATCAAAGAAAACTTTGCGGGCAGCAGCCTCAGTTCTGCAATCTTTGATGGAGAACCTGTCAAAACTTGGTTTCGCTGCTCTTCCTTGCCACACCAAAAGACATTGATTTGCTGGATTTTCCTCATCTTCATCTTCCTCTTCATCCTCTGTTTCCAGCTTGGCAGCCCAATTTATCCGCCGGAGCATCAGTTTCCCATACCTCTTGATGGATTTGCTCCCACCTTCAACAACCACAACACTAAAACCCTCAGAAATGACAGCACAACCAGTTAAACGGTTCTCCTGCGCATTGATGTCAACTTTAAACCGATTTTGTGGATGTGAAAGATCATTGATCTTGTAAACCGATACAATAGTCTCTAAGGTATTCGAATCTTCAAATAGCTTCCTCTCTTTCTTTTCACGTCTCTCAGCAGGTGTGAGTTTGCGAGCAATGTTCCTATCCACATGAGCCTGCTCACGCTCCGCAGCTGCAGCTCGGATTTCCATCTCCATTTTTGTTGGGTCCTGGGTTGCCTCAGAGCCCAATACTTTCATGAGGTTACTCATTTTTACTTTAGGTTTTGGGGGCTCAAGTAACCCTTGCCTAATCATCTCTTGCCTTTCCTTCTCCTTAGCCAAGCGACGTTGTGTGCGTAGTTTCTTCTGTTCCTTCTTTGTAAGCTTCAGGGGCTGAGGTTGTGGTGGGGCAGGCTCTGCAGGAGGCTCAATGGGTTCAGGATGCTCAACATAGATTGTGATCTTCTCCATCTTCACTTTATCTTCGTCAATAATACCACCATTAGCAATATCAACATAATCACCAGAACGCAAAAGAGGCACATCCCTGTAAAAAACCAGTAAATTAACAATAGAACAAAGATAGGCACAAAAGCTGGTTAACCAAAAAGGACACGTCAAATGAGGATGACAGTTCAGTTCAAGTTCTACTACGACTAAGCATCATGTCAACTTGCCGTTACTGGAGAAAGAACAGAGAATGTAAGGAGGGAGGAAAAAAAATTCATCTGCACTTGACACTATTGCTTTATAACGAACAGGTAAAAAAGAGAGTAAAGTTTTATCTCTTGGGAGCGGAAGCCTCACTATTTCACCCTTATACAAAAGTATAATTTCAACCGTTTATAAGTAGGAATGCTAACCACAAGAAATGCTTCTCAGATAAAGGGAACTGGTTCAGAGCCATAGTGACATCTGTATAACCCTGGTCAACAAATGAGCACACTACGCGGCAAAATCACCAAATCATAGATCAAAGGATTTGCACAAAGAAATATTTTATCAGGATGGGTATATCAAATGAAAATGAAAATGAAAATGAAAGCACATCATAGGTTATTTTTCATATAAGAGCAACTTCCGAGAAAGTATGCTAGAAAATCCCCTCATTCTCTAAGATTCGTCTCCTACAGTATAGCCAGACAAAGATCTTTGTCTAAAACAGCTTACATCTGAAGACCCATAGCTTGAAATTCCCAAGTTCTGCTTCAGACTACCTATGTGCTAAAGAAACCCTACCTAAGGCCTCACAGGACAGTAGCTATGAGACAAAATTCCAGGTTTCCAAACCATCTCCAATTCCAAGCAAACCATCAAGAAGTTGACATCAATTCCCTCCAAGGTTCTAAATTCTGATGCTGACTATGATCCAAGGCAGAGAATTGGCAGCTGTGTAAACAGAAATATACAAAATGGAATTTAGATAATAAGATAAAGAGATTTACAAATATTCTTAACAAAGATGTATATTGAAGGACTGGAATAGTCACTCATACCTACTTTTTGAAGTGATCTTCGAACAAACAGCCCCATCAACTTATTTTGAATACTTATGAAGCTATCTCGCCTCAGCAATATTAGGACGAGTTGGGTGAGGGGATTTCTAGAAAGGGAAAAATAAGACCCTCATTTACCTTAAAAGGGAATCTGGTGGCTCCTAAACCCACAATCCTAGATCCCCCCAGCATATTAACAGAAATTGGGTAAGGGGATTTCTAGAAAGGGAAAAATAAGACCCTCATTTACCTAAAAAGAGAATCTGGTTGCCCCTAAACCCCATGATCCTGAAATCCCCCTGCCCCCGGCCCCCCTCCAGAACCCATAACAATACGGATTAGAAACAACTCCTCTGCATCATAAGATATGGCCCAAACATGACCACTCCCATCCTAACCCCACCCCCACCACTATTTTACCAACATTTCATCTTCACCACCAGCCACGGACATATCGAACACCCACACTCCAATAACAAGAAACCACCAACCGTAACAACCATCAATCTGACCACCCAAGAACTAATAAAATGACCAAACCCCCCAACTTCCTACCCCCAGGCAACCCCAAAGGTATCGCCGCCACCCCAAATACCAAACAAAGCCTCAATTGAACAACCCTAAACCCCACCTTATGTTATCCGATCCAACCAACCAACTTTCCACCTACTCATACCCCCTTACAACAACACCGCCACACAAATACCAAAAAAATGTCCACTCCACCAGCAAATGTGAGACATAATTACTAAGAGATAGATAAAAACTGATAATGGCTTCAGGTGGCAGAATGTGGCCATGAAAGTTCCAAATCCAGAGTCTTTACGATCAAAATTGACCACCATTTAGTTCTTCACCAAGACGGTGGTTACAATTAGCCCATTACAAGGTGAAAGGCAATATTAAAAAGGAAACACTGGAAAAAGCATTGTCACTACTGTGAAGAAGAAAGGCATGGCAACTGATCTCAGCAATGAGTGATGTGCCATCATGAGAACAACTGATGAGTTAAGATAACATATGAGTAACGGGTGAGCCAATGGAGGCCTAACTTCATTTCCGAAGTCAAAGCAAGGGATAAAATAGGGGTTGGAACAACATATGAGAGATGGGTGAGGCAGGGGGTTTTGACTTCCTTTCCAAAGTCAAACCAAGCATTAAAAAACCAATTCAAATCATATTCTCCCTTCAACCAAACATATTGGAGTATTAAGAAAATTCACAGAACTACCTATTATAAAAAAACCATATTTTCTAAAAGCTACTCCCTCCATCCCGTAATACTCTTGACACTATCATAGCACGTAGTTTTAGATGACAGGTTGTTTGGTTATCAATTGTTATTTTATAGGAAAGGTAGATGTGATAGGAGTTAGTAGATAGTAGGAGCAGCATTATTTTATTTGGTGGAGAGAGAGTCTGGGCGAATGATTAGAGTTGGTAGGTAATTAAAGTGGTATTATTTTATTTGGAAAAGTTAGAGTATGGGCCAATGGTTAAAAGGTAAAAAGCTTAAAATAATAGTGGGTCATATCCAAATAAAGTCTAGAGAGTATTCTGGAACATATAAAAAAGGGAAAGTTTAAAGAGTATTCTAGGAAGGATGGAGTACCTTTCAAAAAAATTCAACAAACGGTCTTTTAAATAAGAATTATTTTGAGATTCTACCATAATACAATTTTCTTTAGGTTTGACCATTTAATTCCAACATTGACTTACGCGAGGTAATCAAGTGACCTTCTTGATTGCATTGGGTTTGTCTAATGGATCAACAAAGCAACTATAGAAAAGTCCCGGTAGTGGTGTCACATATGGTAGTGAAAAGGTTGAAAAAGGTTGTGTGACTACCACGTGTAAGTCAATGGCGTAATAAATGAGCCAAACTTAACAGCAACCATCACCCGGTAGTATTTTCGAAGAAATTTATTGTAAAAGGTAGTTTTTTAGAAGAACAAACATAGTAATTGAGGGTTTTCTATTCAGTCCTTTCATTTCCCACCCTTGATTCTTATCCTTTGCTCCTCTCTAAACCAGACTACCCTTATAAATTACTAGCTACATGCAGTGTCCTCTGAGCCTTATCTCTAGCCCTCCATCTTCCAGGTGAAGGGGTTACATTTGTAAACAATAAAACCTCATCATCTGAATGAAAATCTACCGTATCCCGAGTTCAACACCTATTGATATCCTTATCTTTTGTAGCTAATCCTCACCACTCCTCTCCCCCCTAGAAAAAGAAAAAAGGGAGAGAGACAGTGTTAAGAACAAATTTGGGAGATAGGCTCCATATGCAATAAAACCGATAATCTATGTTACTCAAACTCTTAATTTTACCTTAAGTACTATAATTAATTCAGTTGGGGCCACAATATTAAGAAGTTTGCACGAAATAGTATAGTTCAACACAAGTACCCAAATCTGAGTAACATTGCTCATAACACAATTAAAATGACCCAATGGCCCCCCAGATTGCCAAGCAGCAGCAAATAGACAGTAGTCAATACACAGGCAAATGCACAATTCTAACAATATTAAACCGCAACCTACAAAATTTAATGTAAAATATACCTTGAGCTTCAAGAATATAAAATTCACCATATAATCAAGTTATCTTAAAAGAAACTATATGCCTTACCACCATTCAACTTCTGGAATTGACTCCTTTGGCTTCTCTTTTGTGATAACTCTTTCTGACACCTCAATCAGATTTGGATTAATATTCGGCTCTGCCTTTGCCTTAGCCAACTGTGCCTGCTTAGCCTTCAGCTCCTTGGCTTGGGCTTCTCCAAATTGACTCTACATGACAGAACAAATACATAAATAGATGCACAAGAAACAAAAAACAACAATGCAATGCAACATAATCATAGCAAGAGATACATACCTTCAGTTTGATAATTTCTGCATCTTTTGACCATTTGCCTTCTTCCACAAACTGGAAGGTCATTCTCTTGGGCCTAAGAAGCTTGCTTTTGTCAATGCCCATCCTTGGATCATAATGAGGATTCGTTTCCGGATCAACTTCCAATTCTGGCTTGTGAATCAGAAATGCATCTTTTTTCTGCTTGTTAATATTCACCTAAAAAAAGGAAATGCAAAACTATATCAGTGATCGAACAGATTTAGACACAATAGTGGGACCGATAAACAAGTAACAGACCAACCTTAAGAGTACTTAAATTGCTGGGTTTAGATATATTGACAACATTTCCATGCTCATCAATTTCCCTACCGAGAGCATCCAAGCGAAGAACGGGAGCCTTTGCAGGCTTTTGAAGCACTGCCTCATCAGGTGGCGACTGCCCAGGAAAACAATTTATCAAAGGAGCAAATTCTGTATCCTGGCGGAAACCCATCTTGGCAGCAAGTTCCTGTGCACGCTTCACAGCTTCAAATTTAGCAGGGTCTATCATGCCAACCTGCTTAGCAGAAGCTGCTGCAGGAAAGGTAGAGGGAGCTGCCATCATTCCAGCAGCAGCCAAGCCGGCGGCTGTTGATGATGTTGGTGGAACCCCAGTAGCACTGGAGGCTCTAATTTCTTCTTTTGAACCCACTTGTGTGCTGACAGCATTGCTTGAGCTAGTACCTCTGTTTAACTGCCACCGCAAGAAAACACACATAAATAAGATGTAAGATATGACCTTACAACATTATGCAATTGGAGGCTGAGCTTTAACATAAATGACTATGAAAACAAAGAATAATATGTAAAAAAAAAAAATGAACTAATCCAATAAAAGTAGAAATGGAACACAAAATGACTGTAGTATATGAGAGTTCAATAGATAAACACACGAACATACCAACGGAATCTTCTTCAGCTTTTCCGCAAGTTCCTTCTGCATCTGCAAAGCTTTTTTAGCTTTTGCTAAAGCATCAAGGGATATATTTCCACTCTTGGCAGCAGTTGAAGGTGTCCCATCTGTACTAGATTTGCCAGTAACCTCATGAGATCCGGTAATATTAACTCCCTTATTTTCATTGGTGGTAGAAATTGAAGATACCTTGGTAGAAGTATGGTTATTCGCAGGGTTAATTTCAGATGCAAATCTTGATGACACATTGAGGGATTCCACAGCACCATCCTGACAGAGAAAGCGGAATGCAAATCAGTATCAAAAGGCTCAAAGTGTATTCATAATTTGTAACAATACATCTCCTCCAAAAAGAATTACTTAGCATGGTAAGTCAAAGTAACATCTCCTAGTACTAATCCTAACCTAATGTATCGATTGAACCACATCGGCAAATCGCAAGACATGATAGTTGCACGACATAGTAGTCACAGGCATAAGCATAAAAACCAGCCAGTGATAAAAGAAACAAAAGACTTTACTAGCTCTCTCGTGTCAGAGAGAAAAAGCACTACATTTAGTCCTTCAAATGATGATTTTCACCAGCCACTCTGACTCAACAAATTTACGTACCCCTCAGCTCACAGAAAGAAGAAAAAAGACAAGAGCCTTAAGTATCCATACATTTAAAGTACGACACACAAAACACTATACTACCAAAGACATATCCATATATGTACTTAAACCATTACACAAGAGGGTATCTAACGACACGTTTGCGGCATGGTAGCTAAATGATTCAGCAAACTAATTAATGAACAATCAAACACCAAGCTAAATTCAAAGCTACTTATCCAAAAGCAATAAACCTTAGTGGTCATTTAATTGACATAGAAATCCACAAGTGGAGAGCCTTTTGTGATGTTAAGCTGACAAAAACACTTAACTACGAAGAAGTTTTTTTTCTTTTGAGGGGAGAAGTTGCTAACCTAGTGCCGAAATTTGTCGTGAGAACTCCTAATTTCTATAATCTACTTTGATACACTTCCTAGGAATTTCCAATTGCAATATCCTTCCTAGTTCCTACACGCAACCAAACGACCATAGTCATCAATCAATAATCGTTGATTCCAACAATCCCGATAGCATACCTAATTCAACTAAAACAAATTGTTCAATTCAATAAAATCACACTAACAACACTCAATCATACCACATTATGAAACCGAAAACTTCAATTTGAAAACAATAATCTAATCTCAAAAACAACAATCATTAAGAAAGAGAAGCTCACATTGTGAAAGGAACCACTCTTGTAAGTAGCAGCAACCTCAGCAACCTCAGCAACATCATCTTTCTTAATATCTCCATCATCAAATCTCCTCCTCTCCCTCTTCCTACTCCCATTACTATTATCATTTTTACCATCACTCCTCTTCTCTCTCCTATCCACCTTATCAATTCCTCCATCGTTATCGTTATTGTTATCGTTGTCGTCATCGAAACGGCGTTGTCGTTCCTTCCTGACATCTGATACCTTAATCCTCTTATCATCGAATCTTTCCTGACTCACCTCCCTATCTTTCCTCTTCTTTTCTCTCTCTCTTCTCGAATCATGTTGCTGTTCCTCCTCGTCGAGCGATTTCTCTCTCCTCGATCGGCGGCGGTGCTCTTCGTCGACGTCTTCTTCGGTGGCATCGTTGCGGTGGCGATGGCGGTGGTCCTTGGAGGATCTGTGGTGGCGATGTTGGTGCTTGTGGTCGGTGATTTCTCTCTCCTCCCTCGATTTTCGACTAGATTTCTCCATTTCTATTTCTGGGGTTAGGGTTACCGGAGGAATTCGAAGAAATAGCGCAAATCTAGTGGCAGGAATGTAATACCGGGGAATGTTATGCCCAGGAATATGACGTGAATTATGAAAGTTGTGGGGTTTGTCTAATGCCCAAAAGTTAGGGTTTTGTTGTGTAGACGAAGGAGATGGTTATTTCACAAACAGACAGGCATCAAAGAGGAAAAATTGAACTGAAATGTATTGGATTGAACTAAACTGAACATTAGTTTTATAAGAGACTCCTCATTTTTAATTTAATATTAGGCGATGACCCAAGCTCAATATTAAGAAAATGAAAGATCATACTTTTTAAATATAGTGACTAGTTTAATTCTTTTAATAATCACATTATTTAATTTATTCAATGACTTGTTAAATCATTGAATGACTAGTTTAATCCATTTGGTAAGGCTGCAGTTAAACTATTTGTCGTAGTTCGAGATTAAAAGGGAAACAAAACAAGCAGAAAACAAAGGACAACTAGATTAGTATGAGATGTGTAGAGAAAGTGTTCGGTTAGAGTGAGATGGAATGAGTTTCTAAAATAATGTAGGCTTGGCTTTATTTAGTTTATGTTAAAATTAGACCATTTATTCTAATAATTTTTTTCTTTATTGACTTAAGACTGCAAACGAATAATTGATAACCATTGCAAAAATGCATAACAACCAAAGAGAATACCATTATCCATTCTCTGAATAATCAAGATCTAAAAACTCCTTTTGAAGAAGACAAATTTCACTAATAAATGAGAAAAGAGACTCTAAAAAAAAGAGATCGCAAACATAAATAATTCATTATATAACTCAAAATAAACTATAAAATGGGACTTAGTATTATCAAAATCGGTGCATAACAACCCTTAAATGGAGAATAAGGACTAGAAATTTTGTAGAGGGGGGAGGGAAAAGAAAGGGAGATGATAATGGTCTAGTGAGGGTTTATTTGACTTCTTTTGGCCGTTACTAGTATTATTTTCTTTGTTGTTACTATAAAATGAATATTGAAATTAAAATTGTTACTACCATGTATTATCTCTATTATATAAGGGAAGGGGGAGCAATGGTGTCCTCTTTTGAAATGCCTATTTTGCCCTCCTTCCCTTTCTAAATTACAAAAAGAATGTCAAAATCATAATCGACACTCAATAAAACTACCGAAAATTAATTTACAACACTCACTCACAAATCACTTAAAAGAAGAAATTTTACAAATCACTCATACAACTGAGAAAATCACGTTATAAAAATCACGCAAATCACTCAAATTATCAGGAAACTTTATTAAAACTTAAAATTAGCATACAAACTAAAACTAATAACCTAGAACGTCAATACATACAAAACATTTACAAAAATTTACTTACAAATCACTACTCTCAAGAACCATTCACAATTAATGGTGGGTCGTGATAAAAAACATTAAAGGTGTATTTGTAGTGAATTGAAATTTAGAAGTTTGACAAGGAAAAAAATTATTTACTTTTTTATAGTGTTCCCTACATATAATGAAACATATATTTGGACCTATCTTTTTCTATTATATAACAGTGATTAATTATCAAGGTAAAAAGGTTTATGTAAAATATCATTCAAGAATTAAAGTACAACATATCTCTATTATATAAGGGAAGGGGAAGCTATGGTGTCTCCGAATGAAGAGACTATGTTATCCTCTTCCCATTCTAAATTACAAATTTACTTACAAATCAAAGGGGGCTTCAAACAAAAATACAAAAAATATGATTATAACAATCACTCACAAGTCAACTAAAAAAATTGCATAATTTACGTTATGCAAATCACTAAAATGAGAAAACTTTACAAAAATTTAAAATTCACTTACAAACTACAACCTATGAAAAAATTGACTTGAAATCAAAGTGTCCACTTTCTTTACAATTTATGAAGTACTATACTTAATTCAAAAATCAACTACAAAATTATAATATTAGAAATCATAAATAAATTCAATAAAATTTCTAATTTGTTCACAGAACTTAACTTTTAAAAGTAAAAAAAAAAAAGACAAAAAGATTGGTGAGAGACTTAAGTGACTGAAACTAAACCAATCAAATTTTGCAACTAAAAACAATTATACTTCGTATGTCTAATATTCAAAATTTGACTCTTATGCCGAAGAAAATCAAGTATCTGTTTCGAAAAAATTAAGCACGCATCGCGTGCAAAAAAAATTCTAGTTACTACTATTAAAGGATCAACTGTCAACTCTATGTTAGGGCAAAAATGTCATATCAATAAGAGATAGGTTTTATGTTAAATTTTGGCGAATTTATTCAATAAAATAAATATGATAATTATATTTTTGAATGATCATTTTTTTTTCATATTGAGATGAATTGGTAAATTTGGGTTAATGTTTATAATTCACTAAAGTAATTAGATTGTTTAACATGAACACACAACCCATTAATTAAAGGATGTGAGTTAGTTTTGAACTAAGTGTGCTTGTCAAAATTTATGTGTCACGTGTAACCCTCCCTCTTGCACTAGAATTTGTCCATGTGTGCAATTGACCAACAGTAGACATGCCATTATGATTTTTTTGGAAAAAATATACTGATGTCCTGACCTCTTAGTAAGATTTACTGTATATTTACCATCTGAACTAATATTTCTTTTATTGATTCTTGTGTCCACAAAATTCCTTATATGCCCTGTAAAGCATTTTGTAAAGTGGCGGTAATCCCCTTTCTCTAGCCACAAAGTTGGAGCACATACTATTAAAAAAATTAAAAAAAAACGCATTGTATAAGATTTGATCCTATTACTTAAAGCTTATACACTAAAGTCTTAGCCACTAAACTCCAAGTGATATTTAGCATAATCAATCTAAAGTTATATATTAATAAATAAAAAATATAAGTACGTAGGGCATGACCCGAGCTTAAAAACAATTGTCATATATATTAATAAGGGATAAGTTTTATAATAAATTTTAGCTAATTTATTCAGTAAAATAAATATGATAATTATATTGTTAAATGATCACTCTTTTTACATATTATTATGAGTTGAATTGGTGAATTTGGGTTCATGTTTACAATTAATCTGAGTAATTAGATTAATTTAACATGAGCGCAAGGTCCTTTTATTAAAGAATGTGGGTTAGTGTTAAACTTTCAAATTCCAACATGACATGATGTCTATTTAATTGTGACGTTAATAGGTTTTTTTTTTTTTTTGATAAGGAGAAAAACTTAGGCTAACCCTCTAATCAGGGGGCCAACCTAAAACATCCTTGCGGATGATAAGGGAAAAATCCATACAGTACGGAGGAAACCAGTAGAGTAAAGATTGGTGGCGATGCGCCTTCTTTGCCATGAAGTCAGCCGCCTGGTTAGCTTCCCGAAAACAATGACGAAACTGACACTTCACAAAAGACCGAGCATCCACCCCTACATCATTAATAATGTTAGAAATCTCCCAAGGAATACGCCACAAATTTTTCATTGAGTTAATGACTGCAAGATTGTCCCCTTCCACAACAAGGTGAGAAATATCCAGGGAGATAGCTCCTTTAACACCTTCGCAAAGAGCCCACGCCTCGACTTGGACAATAGATATATGGGGTCCTAAAGATTTAGCTCCAACAAGCAAAACCTCCCCCATACAATCCCGAATCACAAACCCCAAAGCAGCGTTCCCATTGGGATCTTTCAAACCATTAAGATCAAGCTTACAGAAATTCTCGGGGGGAGGGGTCCAAACAATATTTTTACCTACTCTAACAACCTTTGGTTTAGCAGAGCACCTTGGAGAGGGATTACCCACATCCTCTTCCCCTTTTGCAGCAGCTTTCAACCATTGGGCAAAGAAACTACTAATCATGAAACTAACTTTACAAGGGGTAAAACCTTCCTCATTAAAAATGACCTTATTTCGAGTAAACCAGATGAACCACCAAACAAAAGAAAATTTCGAAATAGAAGCACCATCACTAATTGAATGCCATTCCTCAATCCAATACCTAAACGAAGGAAACTCCGACAGATTAATAAAGTCAGGAAGAATAGGCCATGAATCAGAAGCGTTAAGACAAGAAAAAACTTGCCTAGTGAAAGTGCATTGGAAGCATAAATGAGCAATGGATTCAGAAGAATGGCAACATAACACACATTGTTACGGCACAAATACCTTACATTTTTTCAGTCTATCCTTAGATGGTAAACCATCATGACAAGCTTTCCATAAAAATAGTTTGATCTTAGGGGGAACATTAAACTTCCATAACCATGCAAATTCCACTTTTTCAAAATTCGGGTTATAAATGCCTTGCGCTAACAAAGAACCAAACTTTACCGAATATTCACCATCCGCAGTCAGCCCCCAAACCAAAGAGTCGTCTTGCGGGGATGAAGGGAGAAAGAGGGAACCAATTTTATCAGCAATATGGAGGGGAACCAACTGGGTAATAAGGGCACGATCCCAACACCCAAACCTATCCATCACCTCACAGACTTTCAGGTTTTCTGTTCCAGGGGGGACTAACCACCGTTCTAATTGGATATTGGAAAACCTAATTGTCCTCCCAAAAGCATATATCTTTCCCAATCCCGACCTGTCATCGAAGACCCTTTTTTAAAAGAGGTCTGATAGACATAAGCCTCTTCCATTGCCAAGATGCAACAGGAGAAACCTTATACGAAAAAAGATCTTGAGATTTAAAATACTTCTTGGAGACCAAAGTTACCCATAAATTATTACTATGCTTTAGAAGTTTCTAGAGAAGTTTCATTTCTAAAGCAACATTGTTAACATCAGCCTTTCTAATGCCCAGCCCCCCATACATCTTAGGAAGGCACACTTTACCCCAACCAAACAGATCAGTTGTCTTTGCTAAAGGGTCTTTGTTCCAGAAAAAATTACGATAGGATTTATCCAATCCCGATAAGGTAGATTGTGGAAGATAAAAGCTTTGCATTTGGTAATTAGCTTTAGTAGCTAAATTCGCTTGGATTAGAATTATTCTACCAGCTTGGATAACGAATTAGCTTTCCATTTGGGCAATTGACTAGCTGCTTTACCACTTGTTTTGCCAAAAGTTTCCTTAGTCACACGCGAATCAATAATAGGAAAACCCAAATATTCACCTAAATGGTCAACTTCATTCATGCCTAACAAGGAGGCAAAATTAGCTTTAGCCACCGGGGGAACATGCGGAGAACACTAAAAGGCGGACTTATGAAAATTAACCAATTGACCAGACATAGAACAATATTTGTCAAGAATTTGCTTAATCACCACACAGCTAGAATCAGAAGCTGTAGCAAAAAGCATAGTATCATCCGCAAATGTGAGGAAGGGTATACGAACACCCAATTTGCCTATAGAGACACCAATCGACTTGTCTCGCCGAATGTTGGCTGCTGAGAGCTGTCTAGCAAGAAGTTCCGATAGAGAATAAACAGATACGGGGATAGGTGATAGCAATTTTAAACAAGTTATAAAACCCTATTCTTGCAAGTGTACAAGACTTAGTAGTAAGCGATAAATAATAGGGTATTGTATCTGTTGTAGCCTAAAAATCAACGGCTATTGCGCTGACACGTGTCCTCATCAGAGCCCTACATGTGGCATATATGCAGGGGAGTAAAGTACAAAGGGCCTGAAGGTGACAGGCCTAAAAGTACGTTTCTCTGAAGAAAGCGTACTAAAGGTCCTTCTCCTGGCCCCAAAAATTGTACTTAGGCCCAGTAAAAATGATCTACACCTTTATATGAAAGTGAGGTGTACTGACCAATTAATTGCTGCCACGTGTCCCACTAATTTGATTAGCCAATCAGATGCTCCCAAATTAGGGTGACATCAAGGCACAACAGTCATTTCAAACAGTATAAATATTCTGCCATAAATTCTTCTCTCTCTCTCTCTCTCTCTACTTTCTCTCTCTAAAAGTTCCTTCACATCCCTGATATCTGACTTAAGCATCGGAGGGGGAAATACCACCCAAACCTCCAGGGTGGGTCCCTTTTTTGCAGGTTGCTGGTCAGGAGTTTGCATCGGGATCCGAGCCAATCATTGTTGCACAAGTCTCCAGTTTTAGAACCCATCTTTGGGAGTGTGATATAAGTTTGCTAGTTTTAGACTACGTAACATTTGGCGCCGTCTGTGGGGAGACGCAGCAATGACGGATTGTCATTCATCGAATGTCACAAGGAACAGAAGCTTTAGAGTTCAGGTTGATGATACCGTTGATGACGAGAGACCACCTCGTGGACGGGATCAGGGCCATGATGCCGTTCATCTAGAGGGTAGGAATGTGACTCCAGTCATCCAAGAGAATCTTGACCGTCCAGTGACAGCTGGTCACTTGGAAAATGTGTTGAATGACTTCCAGGCAAGAATGACCGCTGTTATGGAAGAGCAGATTAAGAACAATATGTTGTTCTTTCAGATGAGTCCGGGAGGAGAGGCAGCTGCGTCGCTCAAAGGACGATCCCAGGAGGGTCGTCCAGGACCTAGTCGGCCACCTCGGCCAGAGTTGACTAGGCCGCCTTCCAAAGGAAAGCAGCCAGTGGTTAGTGATTCTAGGAGGAAGATGGACTGGAAACTGGTTTTCCGTCCAGCCGATAATATCCCTCCTACTGGTCACATGATGGAGACTGATGCCAGGGAATACTTGGAGGCCAAGAGAGCGGCAGCTCAGCAGCGTTCGGCCTCTGGCTCCACTCCATATATGAAGGATCCGTCCTTAAGACTCCCGTCCAGAACAGTGGCACGAAGCCGTGGTCCATCAGCTTTCCAGCCAAGGCAGGAGAAGACAGTTTTGCAGCCTATGGTGTACTGGCGTCAAGCCTTAGCTAACACCTCATCTAATCCGGTATTGAAAGAGTACCGTCAGGAGCACATACCTATTGAAGGGCAAGTGGCGGCACTCCAGATCAATTGGCCCACTCCTTTCTCGGTCAGGATCATGGAGTCCCCTCCTTTCCCAAAGGTTAAGCTCCCGACCATCGAACCTTTTGATGGAACTACTGATCCGGACGATCACCTATCAGCTTACAAGCATCAGATGTATGTCCAAGGGGTGGACGATGCTACTTGGTGTAAGAATTTTCCAGCTACTTTGAAGGGGGTAGCATTCTATTCACCAGTCACTTTGTGGCTAATCGTCAGGAACAAAAAACAAGCATGCACCTGGGAAAGGTCATCCAAGGTCCTAAGGAGGCCTTGAGAGGTTATGTGAAGAGATTTAATCTAGAGGCATTGCAGATCCAAGATCTAAATGCAGATGTGGCGTTTGACGCCTTCATCAGAGGCCTAAGGCCAGGAAGTTTTAAGTTTGATTTAGTGAAGAAGAAAATCACTACTTTAACGGAAGCATTGAGGGAGGCTGAAGCATTCATTCATGCCACAGAGGTTGTGCTGAAGCAAAACAGCCAGAAGTGAAGAAAGTTGAAGAAGCTGTTCAGCCAAAAAAGAATCCGCCCAAGAAGGCTGAGACTTGGGCAATGACTTCTATGACCACCTCGTCCAAGAGAAGTAGGCGGTCAGAGCCGGCGGCCTCAGCTGAACCAATAGAGTTCAACAAAGATCAATATTCCATTTTGATGGAAATAAAAGATCAGCATGAGCTAAAGGCGCCGGCCGAATGAAGACGCCTTATCGTAACAGAGAAGAGCAAGTATTGTCACTTTCACAAAGATTGTGGGCATGAAACCAATGAATGCAAGCATTTGAAGCGAGCACTAGAAGAGTTGGCTCGAAAAGGAAAGATGAACAATTACCTACCCTCGTCAGGAAGGAAGTTTCAGAAAAGGGATAACCGTCAAGGAAGAAAAGATGGACGGAGATAGCACGGATGATGATGTAGTATGGTCATCTCAGGAGGATTTGCAGCTGGAGGTCCGCACAAATCGGGCCACAAAAACATATTTGAGGGAACTCAGCCAGGTTATGCTCACCAACCAGGCCGAGTCTGATCCTTTTCCAAAAATAGTGGTCAGCGAGCTGGACCAGGGAAATAAGGACGCCTCATGATGATCCGCTGGTTGTGGAAATGAAGATTGCCAACCTTAGGGTTAGGCGAATTTTGATTGATATGGAAGCTCACTGAATATCAGTGCTGATTGTTTGTCTCGTTAAATTTGACAAAAACGATTTGATGCCAGTAAATCATCCTATAATTGGTTTTGGCGGAGGGGTCATACACCCTATGGGAACCGTCACATTGCCCGTCAGGGTTGGAGAAAAAGATGCGGCCAGGACGCTTTTTGTGAAATTTTTGGTAGTACGAGACTTGACGCTTATAATGTCATTCTCGGACGACCTACCTTAAATCACATCAAGGCCGTCATTGTGACCCATTTAATGCTGATGAAGTTTGAATGTGATGGAGGAAGATTGGATCCTTTATGGAGATCAGCAAGCTGCCAGAGAATGCTATCTCACCACACTCAAACCATCATCTTGGAAAGAGAAGGAGAGTCCAAGGGCAAGAAGATGATTCGGCCAAGAAGTTAAAGGCCAGATTGTTGAGCTTAGGAAGAATTGAGAAGGTTCAGAGGACCCCTTCCTAGAAACAATCCGTCCATGCTTTTGCCTAGCAAGAAGAGAAAGTGTTTGGCATTAAAGAAGAAAAACATTCATCTGAGATAATGGCTATAATGAGTCTGGGACTAGAACGTCCAGAACCTGTGGAAAGTCCAGTAGAGATTTGCTTAATCCAGAGCGTCCGGAAAGGACATTAAAATTGGATCAGTTTTGAGATCAGAAATTCAGGACGCCTTAGTTGCGTTGCTGCGAGAATTGAAGATGTGTTTGCCTATGCTGTAGAAGAGATGCCTGGGATAGACCCTGAGTGGCCGTCCATAAGCTCAACATTGAGCCGGGCAAAAGCCTATTCGGCAGAAAAAGAGGCATCTGGGCCGGCCAGAAATAAGGCCGTTGATGAAGAAGTTCAAAAGCTGCTCAAGTCTAAATTCATCCGGGAATATTACCCAGATTGGGTAGCGAATGTTGTGATGGTTCCAAAGCCGAATGGCACATGGAGAATGTGTGTTGATTATACAGATCTGAACAAGGCTTGTCCTAAGGACAGTTTCCCGTTGCCTAAAATTGATCGTCTGGTGGATTCCACAGCCGGCCATGCCCTACTGAGTTTTATGGACGCCTATTCTGGCTTCCACCAGATTCCTATGTGGCCGGATGATCAAGAAAGACTTCTTCATTACTGAGAAAGGATTGTATGGATGGCTCAGGATGCCTTCGGCCTAAGAAATGCGCCAGCACTTTCAGAGGCTCATTAATACGTATTTCAGCCCAGCTTGGCGAAATATGGAAGCTTATATCGACGACATGATCGTCAAGAGTAAAGAGAGAAAGATCATCTGGACGATCTGAGGGAAACCTTCCTCACTTGAGAAAATTAAGTTGAAGCTAATCCACAAAATGTGTGTTCGGGTAGTTGCTGGGAAATTTCTGGGATTTTGTTGATCAGAGAGGGATTGAGGCAAATCCCGAAAAATTCAGCTATTATGAATATGTCTTCGCCGTCCAAGTCAAAGAAGTTCAGAGTTGAGGGCTTTTGGCTGCTCTTGGACGGTTTCTCTCAAAATCAGGGACAAATGTCACCATTTCTTTGCTACTATCAAGAAGAATGCCAAGTTTGATGGTCGGAAGAAGCTGAGTGGCGCTTCAGCAAGTCAAAGATCATCTTCGGCAGCTGCCTAGGTTGATCAGTCCGGCCGAAGGTGAAAAGTTGTATGTATACCTGGCTGTATCACCCTTCGCAGTAAGCGCAGTCCTCTTGGCTAAAAGAGACACGGTGCAGATACCCGTCTATTTTGTGAGCCATGTGCTGAAAGATGCGAGAACAGATATTCGTCCATGAAAAATTCGGCTTGGCTTGTTGATGGCTAGCCGGAAGTTAAGGCCTTACTTCTTGCCCACAGCATTCTTGTTATACGATCAGCCGCTTAGGCAAGTTGCATAAATGGATGCTCTGGCCGGATGTTAAAATGGGCTGTTGAGCTAATATGTTTGATTTAACATTTGAGCCTAGAAAGGCAATCAAGGGCCAAGCTTTGGCTGATTTCATTGTAGAGCTTACTCGGCCTACGTAGAAAGCGTCCAAGACCGGCGAGGAAGGCGTCATTGGACCCTTATGGTGGAGGATCCTCAACTGCTAACGGATGTGGGGCAGGAATCATTTTTCAATCTCCAGAAGGGGAAAGTTTGAATATGCTATGAAGTTCAAATTCCAGGCGTCCAATAATGAAGCAGAGTATGAAGCTCTCTTAGCCGGCATAAAAATGTGCAAAGCGGCTGGGCCTTGGAAATTGAAGCTAAAACTGACTCTCTGCTGGTCGTCAGTCAAGTCAATGGTGAGTTTGAATGCAAGGAAGCGTCCATGAGAAGTATATGAATTTGTAAGAAGAGATCAAGTCTTTAAAGAGGTTCGTCCTAGATCAGGTGCCCAGATCAGAGAACCATCAGGCTGATGCCCTCTCTAAACTGGCCAGCTCGGCTGAGGGAGACGTTCCTAGAACAGTCTTCTGGGAGGTAAAGGCGGCCAAGAGCATTGAGGCCGGAGAAGTGCTGTTTCTCAGCCGAGAAGATGAGTGGATGAGTCCAATCATTGAATTTAAGAAAACTGGTCGTCTGCCTCTTGACCCAATTGAAGCCAAGTATGTGAAAGCAAGGGACAAGTGGTTTGAGTTGTGGAATAGACTCTATACAAGAAATCCTACAATCGGCCTCTTCTCAAAGTCATCAGCCGAAAGGAAGGTCTGGACGTTTTAAAGGATTGCATGAGGGAGCTTGTGCTCCCACATTGGAGGAAGAGCTTTGGCAGAAAAGGCTCTCAGGACGGGCTACTTTTGGCCGTCCTTAAAAGAAGATGCATTGCTGTACGCTAAGAAATGTGATAGTTGCCAAAGGCATAAAATCTATCAAAAGCCGTCCAATTACTTGACTCCCATTCTTTCTCTCTTCCCTTTGCTAAATGGGGGATGGACATCCTTGGGCCTTTTCCTATTGCTGCCGGCCAGAAGAAATTTGTAATAGTAGCTGTGGACTACTTTACAAAATGGGTTGAAGCTGAAGCATTAAGGGATCACCACTAATGACGTCAAAGGGTTCATCTGGAAGAACTTGATTACAAGGTTTGGATGCCCCAGTCGATCGTCTTTGATAACGGGCCACAATTTGAAACGCCGAAGCTCCGTCAATGGTTGGCTGACCAAGGAATCAAGGCTCACTTTGCCGCAGTGCTCATCCACAGGCTAATGGGCAAGTTGAGGCTTTAACAAGATTCTTTCGGCGGGATAAAAAAGAAGTTGGACAATGCAAGGGGCTTTGGGTAGAAGAATTGCAGCTGGTCTTATGGTCAATAAGGACAACGGCCAAGAATTCCACAGGAGAGACTCCTTTATGATGGTCTATGGCTCTGAGGCCGTCCTTCCTATTGAGGTTGAAGAACCCACTTAAGAGTAATGATGTACTCAGAAACGCTAACTGGGCAGCTCTTGGACGGCTCTGGACTTAGTTCCTGAAGTCAGGGGCAATGCTTTGCTGAGAATGCAACTATATAAGTTGAGAATGGCAAGGGACTTCAACAAAAGAGTTGCAAGACGTCCGTTAAAGCTGGGAGACTTCGTCCTAAGAAAAATGGAAGCGGTCGGCCGAGCCAAAGAGTTAGGCAAGCTTACTCCTAACTGGGAGGGACCCTATAAGATAATCGAAGTAGTTCAGAATGGCACCTTTCGTCTAGAAGGTTTGGACGGACGTCCCATTCCTAGGACGTGGAATTCTGACACTTTGAAAAAATACTTTGTTTAGGGCATCCAGCTAAATTGTAATCTTTTATTAATGCATTACAAAGAAAGAGTAGAATGTATACATGTATCTTGACTATTCGTCAAGCAAACTTCATATAATACAGCTCTACTTCTCTATGACTTTGTTTGATTTATTTGTTTAAAGTTATGTGCAATCATCCAAAGTCATTTAATTTAACAAAGCAAAAAGACACTGCACCTTTCATTAGGAGGTAGGCCGAACATATTATCGTCCTTAAATGGACAAATATGCAAGATTTGGCCAGTGGTTTACTTAAAGAGTTGAACACCTCCTGAACAAGGTCGGCTAGGATTAGGACGCTTTAGGCTATGTTCAGTTCACCTTATTTTTGCTTATTTCAGATCTAATCAGATCAGATCAGATCAGATCAGATCAGAAAAAATAAGTTCAGATCAGATCAGATCAGAAAAAATAAGTTCAGATCAGATCAGATCAGATCAGACCAGATCAGATCAGATCAGATCAGATCAGACCAGATCAGATCAGATCAGATCAGATCAGATCAGTTCAGATCATATCATGCTTATATTTAAAAACTTATTATTATTAAATATCTTTCACTACATATTAATAAAATTATAATAATTGAATATTAATAAAGTACTCATTGAGACGAATCAAACAAGACCCCACATGACTATATTTTTTCTTATATATTAAGAAAAATCTAAAAGATTATCTCTAATTGTGAATAGTGTCAAGATTCTAAGTGACAAAGATAAAAAAATACAAAGGGGTATTATTATTTACTAGTACATTTGTTCAAAAGAATTATTATTGTTGTTGTTGTTGTACTTATTAATTATTAATATTGGTAATTATTATTAATCTTGTTGTTACCATTATAAATGTCATTGCTATTATTATATTAAGTTATTTTGTTGTTATTAAATAATAGAAAATTAAAAGCCACATGTTAAGAACATAAGATTGACGCAAAAATAAGAAATATATAAAATATGATATCTCAAATTCATGACAACGAAACTACTAATTTCGGATTACATTTCAAAATAAGCTAAGTGTGACATACAAATTATAAATTTAGATTCGGTATACCTCTTCTTACCGAATTCCAAATCTCTCTAGCTATTTGAAGTTGCACGATATTTATTTATTTTTTGCTCAAGTCATAGTTGTTTGTATATCTTGTTCTATTTTATATGGAAAAAAAAAGAGTTCAGTTTGCCGACTTCTCAAGTGTGAAACTTTTTTTTAAGGGAAAGTGTGAAACATTGTATAAGTGCTCTTATAAAATAATGACTTGAGTTATATAATTATTTTAGTAATAATAATAATTATGATTATAATTATTATTGTTATTCTTATAATAATATAATATAAAATTATTATTAATAAAAAGTTGTATAAAAGTTGTAATAGAAATAAAATGATAATAATAGTAACACTATAAAGAAGATCTTATAATGTATTGCATAATAATGATTTACAAAGTAATAATATAATAGTAATAATATATTTTATAAAAGATAAGATCTTGTTGAAAAAATAAGTTCAGATCAGATCAGATCAGATCAGATCAGATCAGATCAGAAAAAATAAGTTCAGATCAGATCAGATCAGAAAAAATAAGTTCAGATCAGATCAGATCAGATCAGATAAGTTCAGATCAGAAAATTTCAGGTGAACTGAACATAGCCTTAGTAAAGGTGTCCTACTTTCCGTCTAAAAGCCACAAAACTTCGAAATAACAACCTTAGTAAAGGAACAAGTTATTTCATAATTTAACAAAGATGGACGAGTTACAACCATTCTTAGAAAAACGTCCAAGTCATTTAAAAATTATCCTCTTAACTCCTTCTTGAACAGGGAAAAGTTATAAAAACACTTCGTCCAAGAAGGGGGGCATATAGGGGCATAATTTATAAATTGACTAAGTCTTTGTCCAATGACGAAGGATACCCAGGTACTGGCCGGACAAATTATTAACTTGGTAGTTTTGAAACCCAAAAATTAAACTCTCTGCTTGAGCATCTGGTGATGGGCGTCCAGAAAAGAACTACTGGGTCAGATAAAAAATGGTTGACGAATTACTTTCATACTTGGATATTAATGAAGGTTGTAAATATAATCAGCCAAAAGAGTTGGTTAGATCAGCCAAATATTATGACGAGTTGCTTTTGTACTTTGTATAAATATGAGGTTGTAAGGTAATATGTCAAAAACAGTAAAGCATTGAACAAGAGAGATTGAAAAAGATAGCTTTTCATAAATATAAAAAAGATGATTACAACCTAATTCGTCTAAGTACAAAAATACAAAAAAGAGGTACATGTGGCCCACGGCCAAGATACAACAAAAGACTAGGCAGCAGGAGGATCATTGTCCTCTTCGTCCTGGGCCTCCATATCGTCTTCTCCTTCTTCGTCCTCAGAAGATTCCTCAAAGACGGGAGGGTCTGCTCCAGATATGGTGGCCTTGTGCAAGGCTTCTTGGAACTCCAGCCGACGAGCATATCTGGGGATATCCTCCTCCTCAGCCATCATACCAAAGGCCTGCACTGCCCATTCTTTTGAGGTATCTATGACGGTGTTCATAGCCTCTTTAGCCGCAGCAACTGTGTTCGCAACCTCAGCACGAAGGGCTTGGTTCTTGACCCTCAGGACGAGGTTCTCTCTATAAAAATCAGCAGCCATTGCC
Source organism: Beta vulgaris subsp. vulgaris (assembly GCF_026745355.1). Lineage (NCBI taxonomy): Eukaryota > Viridiplantae > Streptophyta > Magnoliopsida > Caryophyllales > Amaranthaceae > Beta > Beta vulgaris. Next base: position 32,768,778 of record NC_079203.1, on the reverse strand, counting down.
ATGGCTGAGTTCCTCTCGTCCGTCAGGGCACGTTCCAAAGATACCCGTTCGTCCAGCATCTCCGTCAACCGAAGAAGGTAGACTTTGATCTGAGATTCCAACTCGGCCGATCGTTTTTCCAAGGCAATTTTGGTTTGCTGATGCAACACCTCTTGCTCGGAAATGACGAACTGAGCATGGTCAGCGGCCGCAGTTACGTCCTGGACGAGCTTCTTATTTTCTTTTCGAAGCGCTTTCGCCCAGTCCTCAGTTAGCATGCTGCGAGCAAACATCTGAAAATATGAAAGGAGGAGATATGTCAGGACGGTTGAAAAAGAAAGGAGTAAATGTCTAAGTAAAAAACATAAGCGTCTAAAGAGAGAAGAATGTACCTCGGCAGCAAGCTAAGACATGTATCCTACATGCCCAGATGATGCTCCCCTCAATCCCTTAATATAGGGTTCAGGGAAGCACTTGAAGAGCTCCAGCTTGAGCTTCTCCCGATCGGTTGATGACATCTTTCCGAAAGCCGGAGAAGATTCGTCATCAGAAAGAATAGGAGAGCCGTCAGCAGCTGGACCCTTCCCTTTATCTGAAAGGTTAGACTCGTCAGTACACCTGATGGAATAACCACGGTCTGTTTGTTGGACGGACTCATCGGACGCCCGCCAACCCGTAGTGTTCTAACTACGTTGGAATAGTAAGACTCACCAGAAGAACGGGACGCCGTCCTATAAGCAGTAGGCATCTGGCCTACCAGTTGGGCCACTGGCCCAGAGAAAGCGGACCCGTCTACAGCCGCGTCCGGCTGAGAAGATTGTCCTGCATCGTCCAGACAACTCGTCAGGTTGCAAAGAGGTGGGCTGCTCGGCCGGACCGGTGTAGGCCACGAGAGCCCGTGAGCCAACTTCGGTCGGTTCTTCTTTGGCCTCCTCCTTAGCCGGTAGGTCGATCACGACCTTTGGGACCGATCGTGTGGTCTTCTTCTTCTTGGCAGTGAAACCCTTTGCCTTTTTTAGGAGGGGCTTCACTGGTACCGCGCCGCGCGCTTCTTCGCCGCTGCCTTTTCGGCCAAAGCTTTGGAGGTTGGGGCATTTTTCTGAAAAAGATGTAAAAAATTAGAGGCTTTTCAAGGGAGGACATCGTCTGGATACGTCTGGACGACCTGCTCATCATGAAGGCAGACCGTCCAGTCATCATCTGGACGAGTGGCTCTTATAAGAAGCAGCTCGGCCAGCACTCATCTGGACGTACTACTCATTGAAGAGGCAAACCGTCAAAGAATCAACCTGGACGGGTTGCTCCTCAAATGAACAGCTCGTCCAGCACTATCTGGACGGACTGCCCTCGAAGAGGCAAACCGTCAAGGAATCAACCTAGACGAGTTGCTTCTCGAATAGATGGCCCGTCCAACACTCATCTGGGCGTACTGCTCCTCGAAGAAGCAACCCGTCATGCAAACACACTGGACGAATTGCCCCTCAGAGAGATGATTCGTCCAGGCTTCATCTAGACGGGTTACCTTCCAAAGAAGCAGATCGTCCAGCTTTTGCTTGGACGTAAAAAAAAGAATAAAAAAAAAAAAAAAAAAGTTATCTTACCAGAGTGTCGGCCCTCTTTTCGGCACCTGATTTGCTGTATTCCTTCCATAGAGTATCCGCAAATCTGGACGAGCTCATGTCTCCTATCCAAGATTTCCTTAGTTTGCTCCTGGCTGAATCTGCAAAAAGAAAAGAAACGGGTGTTGGACGAATGATAATCAAGCCGAGAATTTTACTTAGAGAATTCTTAGTGGATATACCTCTGTCCTCGTCCTGCCGCAAGCCGGCAGCGACTAGGAAGTTATCATGGTAAAACATCTCTTTAAAGGGAATCCAATTGGACGGACCCTTGAAAGAAACATTTCCATAGTATACTCCGAAATCCGGAAGTACTCCACCATCTCCTCGGCAGAGTTACTCTCCAGTTCCAGATATGAGGCCATCCGTCCAGTGTTCGTGTTGGACCGGCTAAAATACCGAAGTCGGTTTGCCACCGCTTTGCTGGGTGCCTGGACGAAGAGGAACTCACCCTTCCATGAGTGCATCTTGGATGTCTTATCCCAAGACGTCAAGAATCCTTGACGATTGCATACACTCAGCCAGCTTCCTTCAATGGTCCTAGGGACCTTGGCAACGTAATGAATGTGGGTAAGGCGGCCAGAGAAGGGTCCTTTCCTTTTAAATTACAAACGGCCAGAAAGGTAAGGATGTTTTGCCAAGAGTTAGGGGCAAGTTGATTATGTCCTATGCCATAGTAATGAAGAAGCTGGCTGATGAAAGGGTGAAGGGGAAAGCGCAGGCCGGCATCTAATGCCAGGCGATAAACTGCAAAATGGCCGGGGGGAGCACTGAAAATGGTGTCCTCTCGGCCGGGAAGGACAAAGTGGTAGCCGGGCATGGGCATAGCCACTGAAAAAGGTCTAAGGTCCGAACCTAATCGTCCTAGCCAAGTGTTATCGGCCAGGATAAACCTAGGGTCAGAAAGGGGCCTAGCCGCCGTCTTATTTCAGACGAAGTGGTCGACGGCTCCTCTGAATCACTAGCGGGGTTAGAAGAGCTGGCCGTCCTTGGCTCATCTGAAACCGTCCTACGCATGGACGGGCTGGGATCTGGAGAGCCCTGATTTCTGGTTCCTCCTGGGCATGCTCAGGAGAAGGAGTTTGGTTAGCAGGAGAGCACTTTGGGTCTCTCGTTCTCCTTCGGCAGGAATTCGCCAGTGGATTCCTCTCTTTCTGAGCTAGAGGCCGGCATGGTAACCCCTCTTCTGATACGAGCCGTTTGCTTGACGCGCGCCAGATTACCCTGCACAGGTAAAGACTGGGTCGTCTGACTTTGCCGTCCATGGCTAAAGAAAAAGAATGCATGTCCGGCCGAGATAGGACCAACTCTAGAAGATGCCGAGGAAGTTAGGCCCTCTGTTCTAGGGTTAGCACCAACCCTTGAGCGGCCGGAATTGTTCGAGGAAGAGGACGAATCCATTTTCTTAAAATATGTGTGCAAACAAGAAAAAGAGTTGAGAATATACCTGTAGAGAAAAGTTCGGACGAGCGTCAAAGATGACTTGAGGCCTCGGACGAGCAAAGTAACAATTGCAAGAGCTTGGACGGGAGTAGTTCTTCTCTCTAAAAGTTCAGTAAAAATTTACAGAGTCTCTCTCTCTAGAAAATCTCTCAGCGATGTTAAAATGATTCCAGGAGCGACTAAGGCACATATTTATAGAGGGGTGAAAATGACCCCCCATCCGGTAAAAAGTAACCGTTATGTATAGGGGTTGACCTGTGGAGACCGGCAAAATCGGCCTCTTTTTTGAAAAAGAGGGGCAGTTCCAGGTCGGTTAAAAGAGGAAGATTAACCGTCTTGGCGCCTAGAAGATAATAACTCCCTCTTTTAAGGGGCAAATGTTGTAGCCTAAAAATCAACGGCTATTGCGCTGACACGTGGCTCATCAGAGCCCTACATGTGGCATATATGCAGGGGAGTAAAGTACAAAGGGCCTGAAGGTGACAGGCCTAAAAGTACGTTTCTCTGAAGAAAGCGTACTAAAGGTCCTTCTCCTGGCCCCAAAAATTGTACTTAGGCCCAGTAAAAATGATCTACACTTTATATGAAAGTGAGGTGTCTGACCAATTAATTGCTGCCACGTGTCCCACTTTTGATTAGCCAATCAGATGCTCCCAAATTAGGGTGACATCAAGGCACAGCAGTCATTTCAAACAGTATAAATAGTCCTTGATTTCAGGGGAAAGGTACGTTTTTCAGAGCATAGTACTGTTATCTGTCATAAATTCTTCTCTCTCTCTCTCTACTTTCTCTCTCTAAAAGTTCCTTCACATCCCTGATCTGACTTAAGCATCGGAGGGGGAAATACCACCCAAACCTCCAGGGTGGGTCCCTTTTTTGCAGGTTGCTGGTCAGGAGTTTGCATCGGGATCCGAGCCAATCATTGTTGCACAAGTCTCCAGTTTTAGAACCCATCTTTGGGAGTGTGATATAAGTTTGCTAGTTTTAGACTACGTAATAGTATCCATAGGGAACAGTTGAGTAATATTAAATCTAATGTCTACTAATTTTATCCTAAATAGTGATATGATGATTTGTTTATAAATTAATTAAACTAATCTGAAATAAATAATAAACTATATAAACTTGACAATAACAAAAGTGAATCGGAGAACAGTCAATAATATGAAATCTAGGACATTCGAATTCACCACTAATAATATGACCAACAGTAAAATCAAAATGAGAATTAATAGGTTTATCAAGTACCCTAAACTACAAGCCGGAATACTCATAAAAATAGTAGTGCGATTAATTAGGTGACATAACTTATCTAACCAAAGCATAAATTATTCAACTCTTTAACCACAAATCATCAAACACCATTGCATAACATCACACCTTGAACTACAAGAGCAAAGTATGTAAATTTGATAACAATAAAACCAACAATCAATTTTACAAGAACAATTGTCAACTAATATTGCAAATAATAATAAACCCAATAATAATCTTAATAGTTACGCAATCATAAACCAACATCAATTCTCAAACACAATTAAACTATCAATTCATACTATAAGGGTTTCATCTAAGTCCTAGAAAATAGAAATTAGCTACTCATAATTGAAGAGAACATCACCCAATTATAAGAAACCATAGTCGGAAATCGGATGAAAAGCTTCGTGTCCTTGCTCTTCGCCGCTGCTCCTACTTACTTCTCTCGTGCTGCTACTTACTGTCGTCTCCTCCTCCTTCGTCTCTAGCCAAAACCCCCTTTTCTTTTGTGGTTGTATTGTGCAGGGTTTTAATCAGAGCCCACTCGTTTGATGTCTGTTGTGGACCGATGCTGCCCCCGCCTTACTTTTCCACTCTTTCTTATTGTTGTATGGATATAAATGAAAGCCCAAATTCTTAGTTCTTCACCTTGTTGCTGCGTGGGATTTGGTCCAAAAAAAGGAGTTTTCTTTGTCTCTTTCTTCTTTTTCCTTATTTACATTAATGGGTTTAGTCCATTAATTCACCAAAGGCCAATCTCCTTTTATTTGACTTCCGAAACGATTATGTACCTGCCAACATTCAATAACTTATTACTAGTATAGAAATATAATATAGGTAAAAGTAATATATAATCATATAAGCACAATTACTATATAACTTATAGAAAACAACTAAACCCACAACTTATTATTTATAATACTAATAAAGAGCTAGTAAGAGTAAATAAGAAGGTTATAATATATAATAATTCACCCTTATCAATAGGGGATCACCTTGACGAATACCTCTTGACGGAAGAATCCGCTTACCCGGAATACCATTGACTAACACCGACAAAGACGTGGTAGATATACAACTATGGATCCAGTCTACCCACTTAGAACAAAAACCCAACTTTTTGAGCGAGATTAGGATATAGTTCCATTCTAACCGATCATAAGCTTTTTCCATATCTAGCTTAATAGCTAGCCAACCCCCAGCACCTGATTTCTTACTAAAAGAGTGAAAAACCTCATGAGCTATTAAGATATTATCCTGAATAAAACAATCAGGAACAAAAGCACCCTGAAGAGGATGAATAATTTTACCTAGAACAGATTTCAATCGGTTTGTCATTACTTTAGAAATAACCTTATAAATGGTTGAACAAAGGCTAGTAGGACGAAAATGGTTAGCAGAGGAAGGATTCTCAATTTTAGGGATAAGAGCAAGGAAGGTATGCTTATTTTCTTTCAAAATATTCCCAGAGTGAAAAAACGTTATAACAGCTCTTATAACCGAATTACCAACCAAAGTCCAATACTTCTGGAAGAAATAAGGAGGAAATCCATCTGGTCCCGGCAATTTATCCAGTGCTAGGTCAAACACAGCAGCTTTAATTTCATCTGGAGAGACATTCTCTACTAGATATTCATTATCTTCATCAGATATAATGGGGGTGATCAATCTAAAATCTGTCTCCTCATCGAAGCCACAATCTGGGTTGGATGTGAACCGAAGCTCAAATTCTTGCGAAATGGCATTCGATATCTCAATTGGAGATGTAATTACATGATCTGATGATGTTGAAAAAGACTTTATTTGGTTTCGATTTCTTCGAATGGACGCATGGGTATGATAATAATGCGTATTAGCATCGCCTAACTGCAAGTAATTGGTCTTGCTTTTCTGCTTCCAGTACTCATGACTAAAAGAGAGTAACTTTTCCCTCTTTTGAAGAAACCGGTCTTGCTGGAGAGAAAGAGAAGAGCAATTAGGATTAAGAAGGAGCTGGTTTTGGATAGTTTGAAGTTTTGAGTCGACAATTCGGAGCTGTCTAAAAACGTTCCCAAACTGGGATTTATTCCAATGCTTTGACTTGTCCTTTAATAACTTACACTTTTTTACAAGAATAAACATATGAGAGCCATGAAAACGAGCACACCATGTTTTCTTAAGTAGAGTATCATAATCTTTACGGAGACACCACATTTTCTCAAACTTAAACGGATGAGCTTTAAAGGATTGAGATTTTGAAAGGTCCAAAGACACTTGACAATGATCCGAAGAGGTAAAAGGATGGTGGATTAATTTTGCCTGGGGGAACCAACTTAGCCACAAAGGACTCGCGATCCCTCTATCAAGTCTTTCTAATAAGTTGTTGGGTCCAGCTCATTTTTCCCTCCACGTAAATCTAGAACCCAAGAAGGGAAGTTCTATAGCTGAAATAGAAGATAAAATATTTTTCATATTACAAATTCGATTTAAGTTAAAAGGGGCACCCCCAAGTTTATCTTGCTCACAACTATATCATTAAAATCACCAAGGATAATAAATGGTGAAGTTAACGAATTAACATAGACAATAACTTCCTCCCAAAAATCCGTCTTATGAGCATTGTGAGGGGGAGCATACACAAAAATTACAACGAATAAAGGATAAATTCTCATTCAGGAGTGTAATTGAACAAGCCATAAATCGAGAGGCTTTAAATATTACAACCAGATTGAAAGGGGACTGAGAGTAATCCTTCCACAATATCCAAATACCCCCTGCAAAGCCCAGCGTAGGCACATAGTTAACATGATGAAATCCACATTGGGTTGCTGTAATCTGGGAGGGGGGGGGGGTTCTTAGTTTTGACTTCACATATCATGAAAACACTAATATGATTATGAGCAAAAAAATCTCTGATATCTGGGATAGCAGTCTTCTTTAACACACCTCTAATATTCCAGAACCCAGTAATCATGAAAAAAAAAACAAAAGCGAAAACAATAGCTAAAGACCCCTGCCAAAGAGGATGCCTTCAGAAATAATACATGGATTTAGAAGCATTAACCAACAATACCAAAATTTGTAATCAAAAATAGTAAACAAAGAGAGACGATATTTCCCATGGAAAAGCCTACAGGAGGGTAGACCCCAGTAACAAGACTTGCTATAATCCAAAGTCCACCAACACCAAACCAAAGGAATACACCAAAAAAAACCCAAATATACATACATCCAAAGCCGTCCTGGGAAGCAGACTAAAAGATATCATACTAAAGATAAAGATAAAAAAAAAAGATAAACTTGATAATTTGACTCACCAAGGAGATACATATTACATGGATGCCATACATCAACCCAGGGACATGGGGGAAAAACCATATGAGAAACCAACCCTCCTAAACAGAACAAAAGATAGAGGCAGGAGAAACCTGGTTTCACACGGCATTACCAATCCTAGCATATATACAGGCCAAAAAAACCATGAAGATTCTAATGCAACATTATTCTGAACCAACCTTCTAAACCTTCCCCGCACATCAAACATTAAAGATAACACAACTAGGCATCCCAAAAACAACCATCTTTCTTAAATGCTAAAAAACCTACGCTTTGGACCTCTTCAGATCTGAAGAAGTTGAATCATCCTCATTATTACCCTTCCTTCTCTTGGCAGCACTAGATAGAGAAGAGGGTTCCAAGGGAGGCTCCTACTCAACACCCATGGCACTAATGTGCCTAACAATAGAACTCTCAGAATCAATGGAATGGAAAGAAGTCTCATTGAGAGCTTGAATTTCACTCCTAGCCTTAGAATCATCAATAATTATCATTGTATCATTTTCCACCCCAGGTTCAAAAAGAGAGAAACCACCATAGTTTTGATCAGATACCTGCACAAGAGGGCTAAACTGATTGGCATGATAATAATTGTCTAGGTAGATTACTTGGAGAAGGACAGAAGATAACTCCACATCAAGAGCCACGGATGGAGCAAGGGCCAACCCTTCACCCTCACCATTCTCACAGTGAGAATAATCAAGCAACGCAGCTTGAAAGCAAGGAGAGGAAGGTAACTAAATTAAGGAGGGGCAGCAACAGTAGCAGAATCATCATCAGAGCCACTTACATTGTCATAATAAGGGGCAGAAGCAAACATCACAGCTTTACCCTTACCTTTTCCATAAACAAGAACAGTAGGAGGGCTAGGGAGAACCTTGGAAGTTTCTTTAATGATCACACCATGATCTTTTCTCTTACCACCAGGAGCAACAGACTTAGAAAAGTTCATAGAACTATTATGAAAACCATGCTTATTACCAGAAGATCTAAAGACTGACTTAGGCTTAGCTTGCACCACATTGGCTTCCACAGCCCTGGTAGCATGGTGATCTTGCCTTGTAGCCAGCGAGAGAATCTCAGTCAAGTCCTTTTGTTTAGTGCTTTTTAAAAAAGAGAAATAGAAATTTTCGTTTTTTGGGGCATGCAATAAAGGGCAAGCATCAATAGTGTGCTCCTCACACCCACAAAAAGAACATCCAGAGCTAAAATCCTCATACCATATGACATGCCCACACACTTTCCCACCAGCACGGGACAATTCAGCATACTCAAGCAAAGGTATCTTTTAATGGTTAGTAATGTTTTTCCTTTAACTAAATAAAATTTGTCCTTTTGTTGTATTTAGTTTTATAGGCATGATGTTTGACAGGCTCATCATAAATACGTTAAATAAAATTGTTTTTTTACCAGATACTCTTGAGGTTTCACAATATTCACACGGTATCCTCGCGTTTTTAACAATTCACCTAGTGCCCCTGAGGTTTTGAAAAATCATCATAATACCCTTAATGACTAACAACCGTCAACTTTGTTAGTCATTAAGGCTAAGGGTGCGTTCTGTTCAACTTAAAAAATTAAGTTTCAGGTCCAATAAGTTCAGATAAGTTAAGATAAGTTCAGATAAGTTGCAATAAGATCTAATAAGGGCAATAAGTTCCAATAAGGTCTAATAAGGTCCAATAAGTTCCAATCAGAGGTACAATAAGTTCCAATCGGGTGCAATAAGTTCCAATCAGGTCTAATAATGTCCAATAAGGTCCAAATAGTCAATGTTTAATAAACATTTGTATTATTGTCCATTTTTTTTGTTATTCATAATTCCATATCACTATTAGCTGATTATGTTATTATTATAATTTTAATTAAAGTACCACAATGATTATATAGTATTATACCTGTATCAGTGTCTATTATTTTATTATTTATTTGTATTATGTCTATTATTTTATTATGTATTTGTATTATGTCTATTATTTTATTATTCATAATACTATTAGCTGATTATGTTATTATTAGAATTTTTTTATTAAAGTACCATAATGTATAGTATTATACTTGTATTATTGTCTATTATTTGATTATTCATATTGCTATTAAATAATATATAATCATGGTCAAATAATTAAGGTTAACAATAATAATAATAATTATAATTACAATATTTTGCAATTCGTCTTTAAATAACTAGAGATAACATGTTAAATATATAAATAGTAAATTTTTTTGTTAAATAATTATCATAAGAGATAATTAATAATAATTAATTTTTTAAAGGATGAATTTTATTAATTATTACTTCATAATAAATTTTGAGGGGTAGTATTTACGTTATAGGTAATATTTATATTACTAATAGTCAATTTTTTTGTTTAGTAAGGTCAAATAAGTTTCAATCAGGTCCAATAAGATCTAATAAGTTTCAATCAGGTCCAATAAGGTCTAATAAGTTTCACTCAGGGCCAATAAGGTCTAATAAGTTTCAATAAGGTCAATAAGTTCCAATAAGGTCCAATAAGTTCCAATCAGGTTCAATCAGGTCCAATAAGTTGAATCAGGACCAATCAGGTTTAATAAGTTCCAATAAGTTCAGTTCAGGTTCAATAAGTTCAGTTCAGATAAGGTCCAATAAGTTCAGGGCCAATAAGTTGAATAGAACGCACCCTAAATCAACCAAATTAACCCCTAACTAAACTAACTAATACTAACTAATCCTAATTAACTCTAATTAAACCTAGTTAATAACTTCAAATCCTAATGAACCTATCTGTCTCCCTAACCCACCACCTAACCCACCAACTAACCCCACCCCACCCTGATGTCTTAACCACCAAAACCCCACCATATCCCTTCACCCCACCCTTGCAGCCCCCACACAACAACAACAACGCCAACCCGACCCTTGTAGCCGTCAACCCATCACTGCCATCCAACCTCGACCTCAGCCCCGATACCACCTTACAGTCAACCCAACACTACCATCCAGCCCCTAACCTACTGCTCCTTTTCAATGTCGCTTTTAAATGGTCACAAGTTTGAATGCAATCCTCAAGGCCCCGATGTATTTGAGAGAGCTCACACCGGCGTTTCTCTCTCTCTCACACTGGCGTTTCTTTTTCTCTCCCGTCGTTGTTGTTGTTGTGTTGGTCGTTGTTGTTGTTGTTTTGTTTTGGTGGTGCCTCGGGGAGAGATTTCGAAGGGGAGGGGTGGGGGTTGGGTTGACGTTCTGGTTGTGTGCATGACTGAGTACGTCGGGGAGAGAAATCGAAGGGGACGGGTAAGGGGTTGGGTTGGCAAGGGAGAGGGGAAGGGGGCAGCAATGGAGGGGAGGGAGATGGTGGAGGATGGTGGAGGGGAGGGGGAAAGGGTGGGGTGCTGGTGGAGGGGAAGAGGAGGGGGTGGGTTAAGATTCAAACACTTCAATAGGGTGGGGATCAACAACGAAAAAATTGAAGAGAGAGAAGAAAATCCAGTTGGAGGCGTAGGCACCGGCGAAGCGAAGAGTGGAGGGTGGTAGTTTTAGTGGTGATGCAGCAGTGGGAGGTAGGGGTGGTGGTGTTGGTGTTGTTGTCGTGGAGAGAGAGTGGAAATGTTGGCAATCGTGGAATCCTAAATTCTCACAAAGGGGTAAATGGTGAATAAAGTTTGTAATAGAAACTTAACGGCAGGGGCAAGTCGTGTATTTTTCAAAACCTCAGTAGCACCAGGTGAATTGTTGAAAATGCGAGGGTACTAGGTGAATATTATGAAACCTCAGGGATACCTGGTGAAAAAATCGTAAATAAAACCTACAGTACCAAATAATGGGCAAACAAAGGGTCTAATTCACTAGGAAACAGGGTCAAACATCAATTAACTTGTAAAGTGCAATGAGCTAAACCTCTTTTTGGTTTTAGGATTGAACTAGTTGTAGCCCCAAGTGACGTATCGGGTCATCGAATATAATTTGTTTACAATTTTTTTTATGAATAATGAATTGCATGTCCCCATATCAGCATATATATTTAGATGACACGTGAAGACCTCCAATAAATCATAACTTTCGATTAGAATTGAGCATCGAGTGCATAATAAATTTATTGTGATACCATTCCCTTTTCATTAAATGGCCCACTCTTTTCAGTCAAACTGAGACATCTTTAACAAAGAATAGTTGTTTACCGTAAACGAATCGCTTGTATATTAGTAAAAGTGACCCATTTAGGACAAAAGGTTACCCAGCTGAAAGGTAACTCTTTATCTTAAATAGATCACTCATATATAAGTTTAAAATTATACATTTTAAAATTATACATTTAAGACACATAGTTACTTACGTCTCACAAAATCATATTATGAAAGGAAAAATTGATGGGAACAGTCCCAACTACGGGCGTTCTTCTATTTTTGGTCCCAACTAATGTTTGTTTATGGGTGATCCCAAATTTGCCTCATTTTTTCTATTTTTGGTCCTTTCAGGTAAAATGACCTGTTGTAACAGGTTAACCCTCTCAGTGCTTGAGACCGTTAAAGCACGTGTTGCGTTTATTTACAAAACCCTCCCCTTAAGGTCGTGGACCCTAATTCTCTCTCTCTCTTTCTTCCTCACCTTCACCAAATTCCCTCTCTCTCTCTTTCTTCCTCACCTTCATCCAAATTCTCTTTCTCTCTTTCTTCCTCACCTTCACCCAGCCATGGCAGCGCATAATTCCTTGGCAAGTGGCTCAGTGAATTCAAGATCTACTTCAAGATCTACTTCCATAGTATGTCATTGTTGCCTTCCTGCAAAGGCGAATTGTTAGAAGAGGTGAACACGTGGGGAACCAATTCTTTGGGTGCTCAAAATGGCATGTGAATTTCTTGTTAAAAATACAGTCTTTTTTAATTAGTAATTGTAAATTTGTATTATGTTCTTTTTTTTTTATTCCAGGATCCTACAAAGTGTGAATTTTTCATGTGGAAAAGCGATTTGGAGGAACCAAATTGTATGGGATGCGAATATATGCAAGCAAAGCTACTGGAGCAAGTGACATCTTTTTATGAGCTTGAACTGAAATTTAAGCAACTAGAGGAGAAACTAAAAACAATAATCATGAAGAAACAGATAATGGAGGGCAAATGCATGGAATGAGGGAAGATACGATGCAAGGGCGTGTTAAAGTGGTTAAGTATTCAAAGGGAGAAAGTTATGCATTACTGGCCTTAGGAGTATCTTGGTTACTCTTCATTGTTGCTTTCTTTAGCATGTATTAGGATTGGAGTTAGGGCTTTAGGGTGGTTCTAATTGTATGTGGATTTTGTTATGGTTTCAAGAATTGTGTTAGTTGTTGTAAGTTGATGGGATTAAAAAACCCTAGTTAATTAATATGATGAAACATTTTGTGCCTTAATTTTGTGTCAACTGTCATATATTGTAATTTTTGAGATCAAGAGTACACAAGTTTGAACAGGACCATAAAATGACAGTTAACTTAATTGTTTCATTGTAACAAGAACCATAGAATTATGTTACAACTTAATAGTTAGCTAGCAGTGATTAACAAAAAAACCAAGCTCGTCTGTTACAACTTAAAAGCTAGCAGTACTTGACAAAAAAACCAAAAATAAAATGTTGATAGCCAAAAAAGGCAATACATAGGTTCTGGCAACAAAAAAACCAAACTAAGAGATGTTGTTGGCTGTATTGTTGTTGAATGTGGATTCTTGACTGCTGAAATCAGGCACATACACTAGTAGAATAAATGCTATTTGTTGCGGTGATAATGCTGCGGTTTTACCCATACGCAGCAATATATTACTTGAAAAGAAAAGATAAAATGAAAATAATCATATTGCTGCGGTTTTGGCCAGAAACCGCAGCAATATGGTTTCAGGGCAAATTTTTTCAAAAAAAAATTGACTATTTGACCAGATATATTGCTGCAGTTCCTGACAAAAACCGCAGCAATATATTAAAATAATAATAAAAAATAATATTTTACTATCCTCATATATTTCGTAAGAATATTGCTGCGGTTCCTTTGAACACCCGCAGCAATATATTATTCCTGTTTAAAAAAAGGAGCGCGCGACATTTTAGGGTTTCTATAAAGTTCGAGGACCCGTTTTCAATATCCTTAGAATTCTCGGCCGTTTTCCTCACTCTCATCTCCCTCTCTCATCCTAACTTCTCAGTTCTCATCCTTCCTCCATTTTAGGTTTTTTCTCAACTCTCATCCTCTCACTTATCAGTTATCTCTCCACCTCTTTTTTTTCTCAGCCGTTTTCACCCTCACCCTCTCACATATCCTTCATCCTCTCACATATCTCTCACCCTCTCATCTCGCCGGTTTTCATCTCACCGGTGCCGATCTTCATCTCCGGTCTTCGTTCCATCACTCATCTCGCTCGCCGGTCTTCATCACCGAATTCGTCTCGCATCTTCAGTCGTCATTCTTCGTTCATCTCTCTCGCTCCTCCTTCGTGGGCTCTCGCTCCTCCTTCGTTGGCAGTTTGTTTTGTTTCTTTTTTTAATCATATATGTAAATTTTTTGTTGTAGGATTTATTTTTTGATTTTATTCGTTCTTCAGTTGTATGTAGATTTTTGTTTTATGATTTTTTTTAATTTTTTCAGTTCTTCGTTCATCTCTCTCGCTCCTCCTTCGTGGTCTCTCGCTCCTCCTTCGTGGGCTCTCGCTCCTCCTTCGTCGGCAGTTTGTTTTGTTTCTTTTTTCGTTTTTTTTTTCTTTTTTTTAATCATGTATGTAAATTTTTTATTGTAGGATTTATTTTTTGATTTTATTCGTTCTTCAGTTGTATGTAGATTTTTGTTTTATGATTTTTTTTTTATTTTTTCAGATCAGTTTCTTAATTTTTTGTAAGTAGTCAGTGAGTTATAACAATTGTTTTTTTTTTAGTTTTTTCATTTTACTTTGCATTAATTATATAACTAGTTTTTTTTATTTTTATATATTAATGTTACATATGTCATTTCATATTTGTTGGTTTTTTGGTACTGTAATTGTCATTAGTTTCAAGCAATAGTGTTTCATGTTCTTTTAACTTTTTTACCTTTTAAATCTGATGGCAAAATGCGAATTTTTTTTTACCTATACAATACCTATTGCTGCGGTTTTTCCCAAAAAACCGCAGCAATATGTCTATTTTTTATTAATAAATATACCATATTACTGCGGTTTTCTCCACAAACCGCAGCAATATTACTTTTATTATTTTAAATTATTAATATTGCTGCGGTTTTGGGCCAGACACCCAGCAATATTGGTAGATATTGTTGCGATTTAAAACCGCAGCAATATAATTAATACCTATTGCTGCCCTCTTAATTGCTGCGCGCCCAAAACCGCAGCAATAGGGCACTTTTTAACCGCAGCAAATAACATTTATTCTACTAGTGATAATTTGTATTTTGTAAGTTCCCCTGCACAATGAATAGGTGTTAGATTTTGATTTCATAAGAGAGGTCTCAAAAACAAAGTTGAGGAACTTACATTGAGATATGTAGCGAACAACACCTTGAGGGACCTGAGCAGAAGGATAAAAAAAATAGTTAGATTAAACTGAGCAACTAGATCAAATTAAGAGCTTAAGGGAAGCAAAAGCAACTTACATTTACCCTTCCTCTACCTCTTCCCCTACCACCTCTTCCTCTACCAGTACCACTGCTACCACCTTTGGATCCCCTCCCACCCCTGATTGCGCTTCCATTTCTTTTAGTCCTGGATGGATGTGCAGTTGCAGACATGTGTTTAGGTTGGGAAGCATTTGCTTCAATTGGTGTAGGGCCACTTGCTATAAATAAAGCTTGGGCTGGTCACCGTCTTTTTGGATGGGCCTAAACAATCCCTTTATCTGGGCATCTCCTCTTATTATGGTTGACTGATTTGCAGATGCTCCACTCCTACTTTTGTAAGCCTACGTACCTGACTTCTTGGGATTTTCTTCAGGATCTTTCCTCCTGTTTCTTCTTGGCTTTCCCGGGCCTATCTTAATTGGTGGTGGTAGAAGAGGGTAGTCCACCTTGGGCCAGTGAATCTCCCCGACACGGGGAGGAATAGAGTTTTGGTATGATTTAAGATTCACATCTCTTTTATACCAATCTGCCACATAATTTTTAGCATTGTGGTGGTAGAAGAAGATACATGCCGTTGCATGACAACATGGAATCCCAATGATATTCCATCTTCTATAAGTGCAACTTCTTGCTTACAAGTCAACTAGGAGTGTGTCCATGTTGTGAGTAACTTGGAAGCAGATAGTGGCAGATGATGGTATAGGGAAGCATTCTGTAACATACTCCTTGTTCTTCTTCAATTTGGCTTGCACCCTATGACATATAGTAGTTGTGCTCTTCTCCATCTCAATCTTTTTCACAACAAGCCTTTGCATCAAGGTTGTCCTTATGTCCTTGAGTATGTGTATCAGGTGCTTGGTTCCGTAATGGATAATATATCCATTAAAAGTATCTGCAAGGTTGTTAACAATAACACCAACCTGTGTGTTTGTCTTCATGAATGCCTAGCAAAAGACTTTGGTGTTGTAATTCTTGAACCCATCAATTGCCTCTGTGTTCAGAGCTCCCATATCAGCTAAAGCTTCATTATACTCAGTCATATTGTATGCTTTTGCAGCTCTAAGATTCTTCATTTCATCACCTTTGAACCCCTTATGCCAGTAGGCAAAGATGTGTCTAGCACAATGCCTATGTTCAGACTTGGGTAAAATTTTCGCAACAACTGACAATATGGACTGCATTTAAATCAACCAATTACAATGCATAAGCACCAAAAGTACATAAGATACTATATATGTAAGGAACATAATATTAGGAAACAATAACTAACCTGATGCTCATCAGAGATAATGGCCAACTAATTGCCTTCTCCAAAGTTCAAACTTGACTGCAAGTGTGTAAAAAACTAATCCCAAGAGTTATTGTTTTCTCCTTCTACTACAACCCAAGCGAGTGGATACATCTGGTTATTTCCATCTCTTCCAATAGCTGCCATCAATTGCCCCCTAGAAAAGTCTTTAAAAAACTTGCATCTATGTATAACACTTTCTTGCAGCCTTCAATCCAGTCGTTCCTAATTCCATGAAAGCAAATAAAAATCCTCTGAAATACAGGAACATGACCCTTTGGATTGGGTTGTTCATCAGGTGTATTATCGTGTCAGGGCTGCCATTCTTCGCTGCAATGTAGCTTCCTACCTTGTTATAGTGGTCCTTCATGGACCCATGTAACATCTTATGTGCTAGTATTTGACCTTGTATGCAAGGTCCTTCTTAATTACTACCCTAAAATCCCTCCTTATTGTCTTTACTATTTCGTTTGCAGGTCATTGTGGCCTTATCTTGAAAATGTCAAGGAACTGAGTAGCCATCCAAGATGATTATTTTAGTTGCCTATTTCTTTTTATATTTCTTGTAATATGACCCTGATCTACAAATTTAAGCACAAAACAAGCTCTTTTTTAGTCCCATGACCCATACAACCTAAATTGGCATCCACTCATGCATTTCACTGCCAATCTTTGTTGCCTATTTTTGTTACTTGTCACAAAGGTGAGGTTTTTTCACTGAACAACAATGAACTTGCATACCATCCCTCCTAAAATCTTCCTTTTCAGGAAACCTTAATCCCACCTTCCACTCAAAGTTTGTGAAATCAGTATTCTCACTAACAATCACTCTCCTTTGTCTCCTCCTTCTCACACTCTCCCCTTCCTCATCACTCTCCCCTGGTGTTAGTTCTTCACCATCACTTGTTTCATATTCACTCACAACACCAGTGTTTTGTACCTCAGCATCTACTGTATTCCCCCATGATATGACCCATGTAGTGGAAGTACCTAATCTACCTAATGTTGCCTCCTTTTGCAACTCCTGTGCAAGTTCAAATAACTTGCTTGTACAACCTTGAACTCTCTCCCTTACTGTTCTTAATTCATCATCACTACTCTCATCAACCTCAGCATGATGTAGTAATTGGTCATCTCGATCCCCCTCTTCATCTGTTTCTACACCCTCTTCTACTAGATCTAGGTCACTCAAATGTATGTCTGATTCATCAGATTTAGAGGCTCATACACTACATCAGACTTCTTTGAAGCATCTTCATCTTCAAATAACTGGTCATAGGGTATTGGACTCTCTGATCTATCATCATAGTCAAAGTAATATGATGGATTTGGTGTGCAGTTGCTCCCAGGTTGTTCTAAGTTTGATTTGCCTAGTTTTGTTTTTGAAGGGGAAGGAGGAGGTGCTTCTAAAGATGGGTGAACAACAGGTGTTGAAGGGGAGGAACATGAGGTGTTGTTGTGTCTGTAGAGGGAGGAACAATAGGTAATGTTGTGTTTAGAGGGGGAGGAACAGTAGGTGTTGCTGTGTTTGGAGAGGGAGGAATAGTAGGTGTTGTTGTGTTTGCATGGGGAGGAACAATATGTGTTGTTGTGTTTGCAGGGGGGAACAGTATGTGTTGAAGGGGGAGGAGCAGCAGATGAAGAATGCAAAGGAGCAGCAGCTGAAAAAGAGGGAATAATAGCAGTTGAAGATGTGTTTGAAGGGGGGAGAAGCAGCAATTATGCTTGTATTTATGGGTGTTGACTCTAGGGTTTTTAAGTAGAACTCATCTGGGGGTATAATAAACACTTTCACTAGATTTACCACTTAGCCTAGGACTGCTCTTAGGTGGACTTCTACTTTTACCTTTCCTTTGGGTTTAGGAATGCCAAAAACAAAAGTGTCCTCCTCACTAGTTGTACCTAAATCAGCACAAACCTCACTTGTTTTGGACTACATTCTCCCTCTAATGACAAAATAACATTAGACTGATCAATCCCATGTTTGACAAATAAATCAACAGACCTCTTTTTATATTTGCAATCTCAGCCATGACAAGAACCTCTTTGTCAACATACACCCTCCTCAACCCTTCATCCAAGCTCTATCCAGGGACAAGTAATATATCTCATAAATGGAAATATACCCCGGCCCACACATTTTTTCACCAAAATACCACCAACATAGTTCATCTAGATCAACCTGAAAAGTCCTACCCTGACCACCAACATACTCTAAAGGCCCTATTTTATGCCTCTTAAAACTACCTCCATGGAAAAACCTTGGAGTCATAGAATCATCCATAATAGCATAACCTATGCAAAATAGAACAACTAATTAAGCAATATCGTAACACAACAATAGTAACAAGAAACAATTCCAAACAATTTATAGAAAAATCAAGGCTTTTGAAAAAAAAAATTGAAAATTTTTGAAATTCTTTTACCATGAAGACAAACCACACACAAACCAACAATTCCAATCAAAATAAAAACTAAAGAAATTAAAAAAAAAAAACTAAAAACAAAGAAAGTGGGGGAGGATTTTGAATTACCTACCCAAAGCTTCGAATTATGCCTCCCTAATTACTTTCCAGCTACAATGGCAGTGGTGAAAAAGAGAAAAGCTTCAAAAATGGTGAACTCACAACCGCAATTTCTCACTCCAAGCTTCAATGGCAGATGATAGAGAGAGGAATTTGAAGAGGGGAAGGTGAGCAGAGTGTGTTGCAGAGGGAAAAAGAGTAAATAACACAACAGTTACTTTCGTGAAACGATGGAGGGAAATAAACCCGTCTGACAAGTTCAATTGAAAAAAATTAGGGTTGACTCACTCAACCGGTTGCCTGTAATAAGGACAAAAAATAGAAAAAATGAGCAAAGTTAGAATCACCCAGAAATAAACGTTAGTTAAGACCAAAAATGAAAGAACGCTCATAATTGAGACTGTTCCCATCAATTTTTCCATTACAAAATTTGTCTTAAAACTTTTTTTCTTCTCAACAATTGTACTCTCATATCTTCTCTTGGTAATTCTTCCTCCCTTCTTTTTTTACTTTCAATTTATCGCCAGGAAATTCCATAAATGGTTTAACTAATCTTAAATTTTTAGAGGAAATGTAGTAGTGGAAATTTTAAAAATGGTGATAAATTGAAACTGGTTAAAAATTGAGGAAATTCCAGAAATGGTTCAAAAATCTTAAACTTTTATTTTTGGTACAAATATTTTGAAACGTAAATCTGTTAAAAATTATTTAAAGAAAAAACCTTTACAAAACCTTAAACTGTAATTTACCAAAAATATTAAAGAAAATGTAGCAAGAGAAATTAAAAGTAAAAAAAGGAGGGAGGAAGAATTAGCAAGAGAAGATCTGAGAGTACAATTGTTGAGAGCAAAAAGAAGTATGCACAGATGGAAAGTGGGAAGAGAAGCAGTGTTTAGGAGTTAACTACCTAGTAAGGACCTAAAGTATGAGAGTTTTTTCCAACAAGGACCTCAACAATTTTTTTGATCTACTAAGGACCTCATATCTACTATGGTTACATTTTCTATCCAATATTATTAACTTTTTTTTCTTTTTGTTTTAAAAAATTGAAATGGCCCCACCAACTCAATTATTCTTTATCTCTTTCCATATTCCTCTTAATTTGACTTTAACTTTTTTTTTTCCATTAAACTATGAGTATTTTTATCAAATTGGTACTTTAAGATACATTATTTGATCACATGAGCATATTTTAAAAAATTATCGCATGTGTGTATTTTCAAAGATTTTCTTTAATCATATGAGTATTTCTTAAAATTTGGACTACTTATAAGTATTTAATAAATCTTCATTGACCATATAAGCCCTTTAGCTAATGTTATATAGCCCTTTAGCTAATGTTATATATTCACCTCTATTTACATCTTATATATTCTTAGAGTAATTGTCTCAGAAGAACTCTAAAGAATCGATAATTACATCTCTCTCAATTCTTTACCTTTTTTCTCTTTTCTCTCTCAGACACTAATAAAAAGTCTCGGGTCACTAGTTAATGAATTCATGCCACAACTATTCACAAAAGCGGGATAAAGGGTAAAAAATAAGGGGTAAAAGAAAGAAAATACAGAAATATAAAGAAAAATAAGAACATGTATTGCAATCTAGTCAAAATAGTGGTTCATATTGTCAAAAGAAATTTATTAAATAAAACATACCCTAGTGATTTCTTTTAAATTCTCGTATGGTAAGATGATTTTTTGAAAAATACCCTTACTTTGTATCATTATGTTTTTTAAATGCCCATATTGCGAGAAGCTATATTTTAAAATACTCATTTGGTAATTACTAATCAGATCCTACACAACCGTCCAACTCTTTGTCTCTCTCTTAAAATATATCATGTTTGTGTAGGTCGTAGCTCTTATCCACCATTATCTTTACAAATCCAAAATTTATTCTAAAGTTAAAAAATTTTCCTCTTTAGCCTAATTTTTTCCATTGATAGTGCAAATTTTAAAATGTACGGTTTTTTCACCATATACCCCTGACAAATTTTTTTTTGCACCGTATACCCTTTCAACTTTCCAAATTCACCATATACCCCTCACTTTTCGAAAAATACATCAACTTACCCTTTTGACTAACGGTGTTAGACTTCCGTTAGTCATTAGGCCCTAATCCTCTCCTAATCCTAATTAACTACCCTAAACTCTAAACCCTAATACTAACTCTTAGCCCTAAACCTAACTAACTAAAAAACCTAACCCTAAAAGCCCACTAGCCCTTACCCACCCTTATCCCCAGCCCACCACCCCATCCCTAACCCATCTCCAGCCCACAACCCACCCCCCCTAACCCACCCTAACCAGCATCACCCCCTAACCCACCACCACCTGACCCACCACCACCTGACCACCACCACCTGACCCCCAACCCTGACCGGATTTTCGCACCCCACCCCATCCCAGCGGATTTTTGAGAACCACCTGACCCCCACTCCATCCCACCGGATTTTCGAGAACCACCCACCCACCACCCCTCCCCTTCTCCCACCCCAGCTGCAACCCCCTCCCTTTTCGCCGGCAAGCCCTCCCCTTTCCCCGACAACCCCACCCCCTCCCCATCCCCTTCCCTCGCTGACCCACTCACCACCACCCCGTCACCAACACCACGCCTGACACCATCGGACCGCCACCCTCGAGACTGTTCGCACACGTCTTTTCCCCTCCGCTCTTTCTCTCTCCTCCCCTCTGCTGGGCATTTCTCGCGCCGTTTTGATGCCGTCTGCGCGCTTTGCCGCGCTTTGCTCTGCCGCTGTCGGCTGCACAGCTCACTTTCTGCCACAATCTGTCGGAGGTTTGGGGGAGGGGGTGTACGATTACCGAAGCTCGAGGTAGGGGAGAGGGAGTACAAAACAGGGTCAGCGGGGTTAAGGGAGGGAAGGTGGTGGTGACGGGATGGTGGTGGCGAGGCGTTGGTGGTGAGGGGAGGTCAGCGGGGGAAGGGGAGGGGGGTCACTGGGAGAAGGGGATGGGGGTGGTAAGGAGGTGAGGGGGTGGGGGGTAACGTGGCAGTGGGCCCAAAGGGTGGGGGATGGTTCTCAGAGGGACGTGGCAGTGGGCCCAAGGGGTGAGGGGATGGTTCTCAGAGGGATGTGGCAGTGGGCCCAAGGGGATACAAGATCTTCAATAATTATCCTAAAAGGGATGTTAGTGTATTAGATTAGGGTTAGGGTTAGGATTAGTGTTTGAATGATTTAGGTTAGTTAAGTAGGATTAGGGCCTAATGACTAACGGAAGTCTAACACCGTTAGTCAAAAGGGTAAGTTGATGTATTTTTCGAAAAGTGAGGGGTATATGGTGAATTTGAAAACTTGAAAGGGTATACGGTGCAAAAAAAAATTTGTCAGGGGTATATGGTGAAAAAACCGTAAAATGTATCCTCTCGCAATGTGGGCATTTTTAAAAAATAGTGATACTGGTATAACGGTATTTTTCAAAATTTTATCTTCTTTTTTTAAAAAAAAAAATGATCATATGATTAAAGAATGTATCTCAAAGTACCAATTTGACAAAAATACTCATAGTTTTATGAAAAAAGAGTTAATGTCAAATTAGGAGGAAAATGGAGAGCGATAAAGAATAACTGAGTTGGTGGGGCCTTTTCAAATTTTTAAACAAAAAATAACAAAGTTAATAAAATTGGATGGAAAATGTAACCTATTGGATGGAAAATGTAACCATGGTTAATTTGAGGTCCTTAGTAGATCAAAAAAATTGTTGAGGTCCTTGTTAGAAAAAATCATCATAGTTTAGGTCCTTATTAGGTAGTTAACTCCAGTGTTTAGGATGGATTTTCCTTTTTTTTATATAAAAAAAACCAAAGGACTTTAATTTATATTGTGGTAAATTTTGTAATCTTGTTTTGTTGTGGGGTAATCTCGACAATTTAGGTGGACACCAAAGTCTTATACTCTCTGCGATTCATGTTAATCTATACACTTATACTTTTCACACATGTCACTGCAAAATTTTGAGGACATATATCTTTAGTTTTGTATTTGTAAAAATTATAAAAAGTACATATTAATAAAATACATGTTATGATGAATCTAACAAGATCCCACATGACTGTATTTTCATCCGCGTATAAATCACAAATGATGGTCAAAGTGAAATTTGTGAATAGTGTAAACTATCAAAGTGTGACAATTAAAATGAAACGGAGGGAGTAGTACCTTTATTTCTTTTTAATCTACACATTTTTTTCCGTCTTTTTCTTTTTAAGTCACACACTGTTGCTTTTTTTTATTATTTTGGTAATATATCACATTTACTTTCTCCTATTTTTCCAATCATGTTATCCACTTTTTAATATCTTAACCCTTTTTTCTAGTTTTTTTTTCCTCACTTTTCAGTTTTTCTCTCCACCTTTTTAGTTTATCTCTCATACTTTTGTACTTTTTCCTTGATTCCCCCCAAAGTAAAGTGTCTAGATTAATTAGAAACGGATGTGGTATAATTAGGGGTGTGCACCAATCTAGGAGCGGACCGAATCGGAGGACCGAAATTTGAATTTTTTTGGACCTTTGGACTGGTTGGACCAGAATTTGTATTTTTTTATGAAAAAAAAATCTTCTTTGCTTAGGTTTAAACATGTTTATAAATTCGATAAGTTAAAAACTAATAATTCTAAAAGCAATAAAGATAGATTTTAACTTTCTAACTTTCCTAAGTTTTAAACTTTTTTTTAAGCTTTAAAGCTATTTTTACAAAAAATAATTTCTGGTCCATTCCGATCTGGGCCGAAAACCCGAAATCCAAATTTTCATGGACCGGAAACCAGACCTAAATTTTCCGGTCCGTTCCCGGTCCTAATGTGCACAGCCCTAACAGTTTGTTTGGTAGAAGGAATTTGGAAGGAAAAGAAAGGAAGTGGAAAGAAATTTATTACTTTCCAATGTTTGGTTCATTGAAAAAAAATTAAGTGAAAGGAAATGGGAGGAATTGGAAGGAAAGATTCTTTAATAAAATTTCACATTCTTTTCCTCCCAAAAGCGGGGGAATTCGAAAGGAAAGAGAAAATTTATACCAAACATTGGAAATTAAGGTTTTTTTCCTTTCTCTTCCATTCTTTTCTTTTCTCTTCCCTTCCTTTCTCTTCCCTTTCTTTCCTTTACTAAAAATGAACCAAACACACTGTAAGTCTATAGTAGAGATAGGCATCACGAAGAACAAAATGCATTTCGGTAAAATCATGTAACCAGTGTGTATGAGTATGACGAACACAATGAATAATGCTTCTGTGCAGAAAATCGCCTGCATCAACTCTTAATTTGTAGCTAATGAAAAAGACATTAAAGAATGAATTGAACCAAACCGAATCCTATATGTTTATGTACAACAACAAATTACTGTGCAATTTGAAAGAATACTGGAGCGAAAATTAGCACGACTACTACTACTTCAAGTTTCCATTTCTCATTTGTGAGAAAACTGTATTCATTGAAATGTCAACAATATCTCCTGCACTTCCCAAGCTATATTGCCTGGTTGAAGGAAGAGTTTGTAGTGGTCGAGCATCATCAATTTGCAACGAGACGTCATCACTTTCAATTGACGGGGCTTCATCTTCCTGAAGTTGCAGCGCATATTCTAAATTCCACAACACCTCTCCCATTGTAGGGCGATCTAAACCACATTCAGCCAAGCACTTTTCAGCTGTCTCTAGAAACTTATTCAAAGACTCTACTTTTATTTGATCAGCAAGATTTGGATCAATAATTTTCTCCACTTCTCCTTTCTTTTGTAACTTTGTTGCCCATTCAACCAAATTCACCATCTCACGAGGAAGTGATGGGTCGATTACAGGCCTTCCACAGAGAACCTCAAACAGGACAACACCAAAGGAGTAAACATCTGACTTTTCAGTTAACTGTTGTCTTATGAGATACTCTGGATCTAGGTACCCGAAACTTCCTTTCACTGCAGTGGTGACGTGTGTCTTGTCTATATCAGGACCAGCTTTTGATAGACCAAAATCTGCAACTTTAGCCATGAGGTTCTCATCTAGCAGTATGTTTGCTGACTTCACATCGCGATGGATGACGGCCTTCGCAGAACCTGTATGAAGATAATGAAGACCTCTTGCTGAACCAATGCATATCTCAAGTCTCTGTTTCCAGCTCAAGCTAGGATTATCTGAGCCATATAAGTGGCTCTTAAGCGTCCCCTTTTCCATGTACTCGTATATCAATATCATTTCGTTCTGCTCATCACAGTACCCAATGAGAGCCACCAAATGGCGATGACGGAAGTGTGATAGCATTTCAATTTCAGTCCGGAATTCATTAAGGCCCTGTTGGGAATCAGAATTTCCCCTCTTAATAGCAACCTCTCTATTGTCCTCGAACACCCCTTTGTACACCTTTCCAAACCCTCCCACTCCAATGACCAAGCTTTCATTAAAGTTATCAGTTGCCTTCCGAATGGCAGCAAGAGAGAATTGGTAACCAGATTCGGGGGTTCCATCTACTTTGTTTCCATATACATCACATTGTGTCCGCTTTCTCCTTCTGACTACCAGGAAGAAAGCTGAAGCCAGAATCAAAATTACAAACACAACCCCAACAGCTATACCAGCTATCAGACCAGCTTTGACCTTCGAACGTGACTTCAAAGATTCAGGATCAACATCCAACAATCCCCTCGAATTACTAAGTTTAATAATCTCTAGCCCATTGAGCAAGGCATTGGGGTAAACACTAGCATCACTAGAAGTCCCAACACTCACAGAGAGCATATTACTATGACTTTCCCTCATCAAAACATCTAGATAATAGGGAGAGGCCAGCTTATTTGATGTTACCCTACTAAGATCAAGATGTTTATAAGCATACCAAGAGTTGATATAAACATTAAACATCAGCTGACCTGATGACTTGCTAATTATATCACAGAAATGAAATCGAACCAGATACTTAAAACCCGGATCAACATCGAAATACCAAGTGAGATTAACATTCAATGTAGGATCAAGTTCAGAGTTCAACTTACTGGCAGTTCCATAAACTGAAGGAGGAGCAATCTCTTTGGTTGTCCCACCTTCTGTGTAATTAACAGTTCGCGGCTGCGACAAAAACTGAACCAGATTGTGTGATCTTAGAAAGGAACCATCAGGTATCCACTGTCGGGAGAGAGTATCGTTTCGAGGGTCAACCGTGACATTCCCCATATTCACTCTAAAGACTGTCTCTAAGGCTTGGTGCACAAGGTTTTCACTAGAACCAGGAGGGTCAATAGTCTTAACACTATCAGGGATAAGTTCATCAGGAACAGAAACAACTTCCAATGCATTCAGGAACGCAAAAGATTTGGATGATGGAGTGATAATGAGAGCAAATTTATCTGATGTTATGTTCAGACAAAACTCTTTAATCACAGGAATATCTTCCTGTGATTGGAAATTCCGCAAAAGGGTGAAATTCAACGCTGAAACTGAAAAGTGGGCATGGCTCAGATTGTAGTTCTGGTATACAAAGGGGAAGAAATGAAGGCGAACCCAATGGCGGCCATGTTTGGATACAGAAAAGGTGTAGTTGGAGCTACCAGTAAAGATTTGGGCAGTTTTATAAAGGTCTGAAGAATATGAAAATGGGATTGAATTTGAGCTTGTGTTAGCCCAAATTGTATGAGGAGTTGAAAGAACAATACTAGAATTCACACTAGAATCACCCAAAAAAACCCGATTACCCACTGAAGCATTAGTGGGTGATCCACAATTTATGAGATGATTATCATCTGGGTCAAATTCTAAGGAACATTTTATCAAACACAAAGCAAACAACAACCAGAAATGAAATTTGGACTTTAAAAAACACATGATCACCATAAAAATCAATTCCAAGAGCAGCCCAATTCCTAAAACAATCTAATTTTCAATAAATGAAACCAAATTCAACAGAAATCAAGCAAAATTCGAGCTGGGTAGTTTTCAGATTTCTTAGAATATAAATATGAAGGTTTCAAATTTGAAGCAATTTATTGAACCATTCGATCGATTGAAGAATTGAGATTGAGGGTGAATATTAGTTCAAGAAAGCGACAGCACAGTAGTTGAATTGGTTGAGTGAGTGAAATGAATTTAGTAAGAGAGAATCACAACAGTTGAAAAAGACGTAATAAGTGAATTGGGTGACTAATATTTTGACGCAATCAAAGCACCATGAAAGGACAATAAAGTACATAGATTGAGTGAGAGAAATGGAGTAGCGGTGATGGAGGAGGAGGATTTTTCCTTGAAATTTCCAAAAGACAGCTTAATTTGTTTGTTTTTGAAAAGGGTGGCGTTTTCAGGAGCGGAAAACGCGTTGTTGGGACAACAAAAGCAATAGTGTCGGGAAGATGATAAGCTGATATTAGTTGTAATCACTGTTGCGCCAGCAGCGCCTGTTGTTGAGCTTGCGTGGTCCCACTGAAGCCTATCCACATGTGATTGTGTTGGGAACTTGGTATGGTTTGAATTTGGCGCTCCAAATGATCTAGTGCAAGGTTTTTGTTGTCCGGTTAGTGAGTCGGGTCTCGGATGAAGCAATATAGGTTCGAGCTGGACATTGCTACATCTACTCGGTGGGTAATTTATCCGTTACTAATAAAACCCCAAAATATTATTAATCATGTGAGTTGGATTCCATTATCAGCACTTACAGTGGCGGAGCTACACGTGGTCCCTGTTGGTCACCTGACCAACTATTATTTTGGAAAAAAAAAAAATTAAAACTCTCTCATTCACTGACCAAAAAAAATCAAACGTTGCCCCCTTTCTCTCTCTCACGTCTCTTTCTCTTCCTCTCTCCTTCAACCTCAAGTTGTTAACTAAAATTCTTGAATTTTGTTTACATGAATATCCTTTTTCTTTCAAATCTTCAACTAAAATTATCATCTCGCCTTGATCTACCAATTGATACCCGTTTTGCATTTTTCAGAGATAAAAAAATTATCATTCAAAACCCTAGAATTTGGGGAAAAACTCGTGTGTTGCCGGGTTGGTGTCGTAACTATGGTGAATCGGTGATTGGTGAAACTCGCGAAATTCTTCTTCTTCGAATTGTCCTCTTGAATCTCCTTTTTTTTACAGGTTAGGTTTTTCGTTTTACGTAATTTTTTTGAAATTAGATGATTTTGATTCTAGAATTCTTGGATTTGTTGTTAAATTAATTGATTTGGTTGTTGATTTTATTGAATGAATTGGAGGCCTTGTCAAAATTTCAGTTTCATGGATTTAGGGTTCTGATTTTGCATTAGATTTTCATTGATTTTTCGCTCAATTAATGCTTCGATTTGTTGTATTTGAAGTTTGGTTTGGTTATTCTAAAGAAAATATTTGAAATTTCACAACTATTCTATCGAAAAATCCATCTCTTTTCACTTCAATTCAACAGCCATGGTGACACCATTGATAAGAATCTGAAGAAAAAATGATGTCGGTTCGGTACCTTTTTAGTCTGATATAAATTAATTTGCTCATATAGTAATTCTAAAATTGAACGAGGACCTCATGAATTCACGATATTGCGTAAGATTTAGATGTCATGGATAACTTTGTGGCAAATATATTATCATGGATAATCTATGACAAATATATTATCATGATGTATAGGCCGACAGAGAAAGAAAGATGTAGTTGTTGATTGAATTTTTTTATGGCAGGTGTGGTGGAGCTTATCTCAGACTTGCTTATTTTCGTCGTATTTTTGATCCGTCTCTTGCTTATAATTCTATACTTTGTTGTTTGCTATCCTTTTCTTATGATTTTTGGCCTTTTCATGTTGTGGCTATGCTCTGATATTGGGAGTATTTTGTGATTTTTGTTGATACATTAATAGTTTGATGTGATTATTTGTGGAGATAAAAAGATTTCACTTGGAATCGTGTACATTGCAAGTTTAGAGCAATTGTAACTAGCATATGGTGTTAGCCTTGGTTCTGCAAATGCAAGTTAAGTTGTTGTTTTTTTCTTTTAGCTGAATTTATGTCGTACCCATTTTTAAAATTTTAATTTTGAGGTTTTCCATCCCTATACCAATCCGGCCGTCCCTTTATTCGTTTTCGTGCTACCTAGAGTGTGACCAACTATTCTCAGATTCCTGGATCCGCCACTGAGCACTTACCATTGCTCTTTATTAGTGGTGGGTATTAGTATATATCTTATTATCTCTATTATACTCCCTCCGTCCCATAATATAGTGCTAACTTCTCATTTTTCACAAGAATTAAGGAAAATGGAAGAGTTTTAAGGATTTCACAAAAATATATATTTAAGTAAATATTTATTGGGTATTTTTGTCTTGGAAATAGTTTTTTTTCTTCTTTTTCCTTTAAAATAAAATGAAAGAGCAATAAATATACCTTGGAATGGTGTAAAACAATAAATAGGGGGCACATATTTAAAAGAAAGTAGGGATATTTTGGAAAGTTTTATGTAAAAATGAAGGATAATTTAGTCCAAACAAATTAATAAATAAGAAATAGGCACAACATTTTGAGACACCCAAAGAGGAATGCAAGCACTATATTATGAGATGGAGGGAGTATAAGCCAAGGGGGAGCTATGGTGTCTCTTTTTTAAAAGACTTTTTAATCCTTCATTCAATAAAAAATATTACCTATTAAGATTTTGAGATTTACCTCAATCATAGCCCTTCCTAATTTAAAATATGTATATCAAAAGAAGTTCAAAGTAACTAAAATAAACTTTCATAAAAATATGTGTATTGAAAAAAAAAAGTTTATGATTGAAGAACAAATTAACATAACTAAAACAGTTTTCAAATCAATCACAAAACTAAAGACATAAAATTTTAATTTTACCTAAACTTTGAAATGCAATAAAAATATACCAACATTCATTAACAAGTAATATAAATACCAATAAAACAACTTCTTCATCAAGTAATTTTTATATTTTGTATTTACACTACATGATATTTAATTAGAACTAATGATGATTGTAAATTATATCCTTCAAAATTACATTTAGATGAAAATTAATAATAATCGCCAAAATAATTTACGCACGCATCGCGTGCAAAAAAAGCTAGTGTACTGTATTGTATCCTTTGTATATTAGTCAAAGATTAGTTAAGATATTTAGGATGGTTTGGATCATATTATGTTGTATATATATTGTTAACCCAACACTTGATATGGAAAGGAGAATTAAATCCTATATGGTATCAGGCTAGGCTAGGGTTCTCTCTCTTCTTCTTCCTTCTCTGCTGTCATCTTCTACATCTCCCTTCCGCTGCTCTCGGCCGCCATACCCGACTCTAAGAAGCTCATTCATCCTGCTCAGGCAGTGAGCAACATCAAGACATATCTCCCCATCAATCTTGAGATAGAAAAAGGGTTGTACTCCACTTGGGCCGAGTTGTTCAAGGTCATAGCAAAATCTTTCCAAGTCCTTGATCACATTATCCCTCCCACCAACACTGATAAAACCACCACCACCACAGAAAATGACCAAACCGAATGGAACCATGTTGATGCCACGGTTCTTACGTGGATTTATTCCACTATCTCCCCTGATCTCCTCCACACCATCGTCTCCCCTGATCAAACGGCCATGGAAGCATGGAACCGGCTCCGTGATATCTTCCAAGATAACAAAAATTCTCGCGCCATATACCTCGAAGATCAGTTCACCAAAACCTCCTTGGCAAATTTTTCTAATGTTTTGGCCTATTGCCAGGCCCTCAAATCATTGGCCGATCAACTCGCCAATGACAGCTTGCCGGTCTCGGATTCTCGGTTAGTCCTTCAACTTGGCAAAGGACTTAATCCTGCCTAACAAACCGTGGCCACGTTCATTGAACAAAGTGAACCCTTCCATCCCTTCTATCAAGCGCGGTCTCGTCTTGTGCTTGAGGAGACTCGCCGGAACCATCTTGCCGAATAAGATGTTGTTGCCGACGCCACTGCTCTCACAGTTTGCACAAACAATGATGATTCCTCCTCTCCTCCGTCTCACAACCATGGGGGTGGAAATTCTCATCGTCACAATCACCGGAATTCTCACCGCACCAATGATAGGGGTGGTCGCCACAAGCAGCCCGGACGTGGTCGGGGTCGCCAAAATAATGATCATGGTAATTCCAACAACAACAACAATAACTCCTGGCAGCAGCAGCTGTGGGGTCCTTCGTTGCCTTGGTCTCAAGCCTCGCGGGGCTACTGGGGTCCTTCTGGCCCCTATTATCCACCACCATGCCCTTATCCCACTCGACAGACCCCACCCCGTGGTCCTGGAGTTCTTGGTCCGCACCCCACCGCTTAGTCCTACCATGTTCAAGCCCCTTCCAACGTCGAGTATGCTCCAACGGACATCATAACCGCTATGCATACCATGTCTCTTTCTCCCCCTCGATGACAACTGATACATGGACACAGGCTTGACATCTCATATAACTTCCAATCCAGGTACTCTCTCATCTTTGCACAGTACTAATCGTCATATTATGGTTGGTAGTGATCACAATATTCCTATTCTTGGCTCTAGTCACTCTACCCTTCCCTCCCCTCATTCACCACTCATGCTTCAAAATGTACTTCATGCACCTCAACTTGTCAAGAATCTTGTCTCTGTTCGTCGCTTTACTACTGATAATCAGTTTCTGAAGAGTTTGATCCCTTTGGATTTTCTATGAAGGACCTTCGGATAGGGACTCTTATAATGAGATGTGATAGCGTGTGATCTATATCCTCTCATCACTACCACTCATGCACCAGTTTCATCACCGGTGTCATTTACTGCTTTATCTTATGATCTTTCGCATCGCTGCTTAGGGCATCTTTGTAACAGCCCATTTTCCCGAGCTGCTAGGTAAACACACTTAAGATTTACTAATCACAATTAATGCTTAATAAACCTCGAATTAAACATTTACTCGCAGCGGAAACATAACCTAAAACGATCCTGAACCTGTGGGTTATTGGCCACAAAACAAAATCCTTTATATAAGACTTCAATTACACCGATATCTCGACTAATATTCCCAAATATTGTATACAACGAAATATATCAAAACTATTCCATAATTGACTATCTAAAATACAAACTCAATCCATAAGCTACGACGACATCTTTATCTTGCTTCACTTCAGAATCCTGAGCTCACAACACCAAACCTGCAACAATGTTTGACTCTGCCACCCACCAAGTGACAGGCCACAGAAATGACAACACCATCAGCAAAGCTGAGTACACACTGTGTAATAGAAAATACAAGTTTAGGTGTATTTTGAAAACTAACACATAGTTATAATAACAGATAATCACATCAACTAGTTATATATTTCACAAAATCAAATCGTTTGGCATGAACGCGAGTGGAGAGGGGTACCACGCAGTACCAGCTGTCTCCAAACTATTGAGGGTCGTCACCCAGCCTTTTATTGTTATGCTTGCAAGACTTACCCGGACATGTCCTATAACGCCAGGATTTCGCCCTTCCTGGAAGGCAACAGCTAGGGACTCTACCCGCCCTAACTCGGGGTGCCTATTCATGCCTCACTTTCATATTTATAAAATAAGATATTTAATGATTCATACTTGAATCCTCAATACTCATAACATAACACCATATTCGACCTTATCTGGTCTTAACTCATATTGAATCATTTCCTCATTATCATACCAAATCATATTTTGAGAAATATAGTATTTTCGAACGATTTCGATAATTGAACAAAATGATACTTTTATAACAATCCAATAGCAATTCACAACTAACTCATAGAGATGTATCTATAATCATGGCCATTACCACAAACGATATATGATATCCAAAATTCAATATAACGCCCACGGGAGCATTTAAATATATTTTGCTGAACCTAAAGGTTACCTCAACTCTATAACAATTATACGAAACCTCCAATCATCATAACTTGATTTCCCATATCATCTTCAATTCTATACGTCTACATAGCCATCCTCCAACAACCACCTCACAGTAACATCAATAATCAATAACCAAACTTAACTATTCTAATTATCTTCTTCTAACGCAACCATTATGCTAATCAAACTGAATCCCGTAAATAGAAATTAACGAAGTCATTCCATAACTCATAACTCGACTTCATGCATATCAACTCCAACTACAATAATTATAACAGTCTCCCAATTCTAAGATTATGACTTCCCTCGCATCATCAACAACGACTATCCAATAAGAACGATACAACAACAACATAATAACAACAGCACATACAACAATAATACCACCTCCACCACCAACAATAACTCCAACACCAATAACACAACATTAAGCACAATAACAGAACAACACAACCACAATACAACAGCACAACCAACAACAGAAACCACCACCTACTATGTTCATAACAAACCTAAGTAAATCATATTCCCAAATTTATCACTCCAACTTCTTGAATCATAATAACAAGATGAACCATATTGTTCTACTGAATACTTTGGATAATATACTTAAACTATAAACCACATGATACTAGCTCTGGACACATCATCGTAACCTTTTTAATCATATCCAAACTAATTCATCTTCCAAACTAGTAAACTATTTTAACTATAACCCACCACAACATCACCACAACAACAGAACAACAACATAATAAATCTACCACAACCATCACAACTACTCCACAATAGCCACCACAACTACAACAACAACCATAACAACGGCGCAACAACAACAATAGGCAACAACTTTACAAACTCCACCACAACCACAATGACAGAACAACAATAACCCAACAACACTACTACAACAGAGCAACAACAACAATAACAACTTCACCACAACAACTCCACAACAACAATAACATAACAACTTCACCTCAATCATCACAATCATCCACAAGTCCATGTACTAAACATATTCCATTAAGAAGAATAATCGTATTACTTAGTGTATAAGTGTTGTTTAGGTCAAATAAAACATCTCTAATGAACCTTAGCATGTTATACTCATGTTACATACTCAATATACACATAATAAAATACACATCATAAGTAAATTCATTTCATAGACATGCTTTACACTAGAAAGAAACAATCACCTAACTATAGGTATGGAAATCTCTAGGGTAAAACCAAACTAAGTGTGTACCTTACTAAGGATGCTTAAAGCCACAAATTCCTTAATCCACTTGGTTAACTACTCCTACAGCTTCCCCTGAATGTATAAAATGCTAAAGATTAGTTTCAACAAGCTTATAGATATGAAAAACTAAGCTTAAATACAAGAGGTGTAAACTGTTGAACTTACACAACTTATGTGATCTTTCAGCAAGGTTTTCTATATGATTTAAGGTCTAAAGATTGGAACAAAGCTTGAACTACTTTGTATGGATGTTAGAAGAGTTTATGTAAGAAAAGTGGGTGTCCAAGAGGAAGAAATAAGAGAAAGAGACGAAAACCAGAACAGGCTTTTATAGTCTGTTCTGGCGGTACCCCAGGGAGGGAAACCTCTTCTGGGCAAGGTCGGTTTCTTGGAGTTTTTGGGTGATTCTTGCTTGAGGTGTTAGCCTAAGGTGTTGGCTTTCATGCATAAAAAGGTCTTTGAGAGATCGACACTTAAGTAGCTGCTAAGCAGCTTTCTTTGAGGATAGGTCTGAGCTGTAATTTCAGCTGGCCAGGTTTTACTATGTAAGCAATTTACCTATTGAGCCACGTAATTCTTGGGATAAATGACCATTTTAACCTTAAGACATCCAAGCATGTCATATATCAAGTTTGGTTAGGTTTGAGCTCGGATTCAACCCAAAGGCTCTTTAACTAGAAGTTCTGCTACCCGATAAAACAATCTCCAAACGATTTTCATAATCTTAATGTTTAAGGCTCTCAAGGACTTTCTAACTTATCTATTGGTTTCCAAAGCCTTCTTAGCAATAAGAATGATGGTTCTTATCCTCTTTGACCTTTCTTAACCATA
Organism: Beta vulgaris subsp. vulgaris; assembly: GCF_026745355.1. Classification (NCBI taxonomy): domain Eukaryota; kingdom Viridiplantae; phylum Streptophyta; class Magnoliopsida; order Caryophyllales; family Amaranthaceae; genus Beta; species Beta vulgaris. The sequence continues at coordinate 32,733,883 of NC_079203.1, read as the reverse complement.
AGAAGATAGTACTTATCCACAAGCTTTCTTAACCCTTAAAAATGATGATGCTTATCCATAACTTTCTTAACCATTAAGAATGATGATGCTTATCCACAAGCTTTCTTAACCATTAAGAATGATGATGCTTATCCACAAGCTTTCTTAACCATTAAGAATGATGATGATCCACAAGATTTCTTAACCATTAAGAATGATAGTCTTATCCACTTTTAGCTTTTAAATAAAGGTTCTTAAAAACAGGGATATCATTAGTAGAAAAAAGGCTACTTGCTGCGGTTAAAAAGTGCCCTATTGCTGCGGAATAGGGCGCGCAGCAATTAAGGGCGCAACAATAGGTATTAATAATATTGCTGCGGTTTTAAACCGCAGCAATATTACGTAATATTGCTGCGGTTTTAATTACCAAACCGCAGCAATATAAGGAATTGTGGTGACATAAGGTGGCCCAAAAAGGTAATATTGCTGCGGTTCTGGGCCAGAAACCGCAACAATATTACTTTTTTATTATAAAAAAGTAATATTGCTGCGGTTTCTGGCCCAGAACCGCAGCAATATTACCTTTTTTATAATAAAAAAAGTAATATTGCTGCGGTTCTGGGCCAGAAACCGCAGCAATATTACCTTTTTTTTTTAATTTTTTTTTGTTTTATATTAGTGAAGAGGAAGCTATATATGCAACCTTGATGAAGCTATGCAGCAATATGCTAATAAATATTCTGCATAAATTTCGGCAGAGCTCCGTTTGTAAATTGGATAAACCCATAATAGGGACTTAATTAACCTGTACAACAACCAATAACATCTCCGAATCCACCATCCAAGCAAATCAAAAATCCATCAAACACACCATGATCTCCAACATACATCATCCAATATTCAAGCCAACAAACCAACATCATATTCAACCCAACCAACATAAATACAATTCCATAATAATCCAACAAAATATTTATATATCATGATAATCCATCACTACAAAGTTGGTTGTACAAGTTGCAATAATGTATATGTTCGTCTAAAGTTAGCTAGAACAAAAAAAAGAATATTAACATAAACTAACTAACCTATGCAATGCACTCATCAACAAAGTATCTTGCCCACTTATTCTTCACCTCATTGATTTGATCCTCCGTATAAGGATCTTTGGTAAAGGTTTGAGCAACCTGAAAATAATTTACCAAAGTTAGCATCAAATAGTTAAAATATATTAAATATGAAATGAATAATTATATAAACTTACTTTGTCCATATCCAACGAATCAAAATATGAAGCGAGTACGTCAAAAATGTACCGCATCACAAAATAACCGCACTCCGTGCCTCCTTGTTGTTGCGGGCACTTTATCAAAAGTTATAAGAAAATGAGAAAAATTACCGCATAATGAGAATAAAGTAAGCTTTAAATTGAATCAAGAATTCGATCAATACATACCTCAACATATTTCCACAAAAGCTTCTCTCGACGAACTTTGTGGCCGCTCATCCGAAACCTCCTAAAAGCACTAGATAACACAACATTGTTTGATTTAGTCCTTAATTGTGGAATGTTACCATCTCAATTCATATAAAGTATATCAAACATATATCAACTTACGCTATCATAGGCAATTTAAGCTTTAACTTCCGCTGTTTTGATAGCTGGCAGAATCAAAGATAAACTATCCCAGGCAAGGGACATATGACAAGTAGCATCCAATGTTGGCTATTGAAAGATTAAACAACAATAATTACTTGAAAAATCACATATCATGCAACAATAAATATTTGTAGATATTAAGAAAGAATATTACTCTTGAAAGATTGGCGCGAACATGATACTAGCATTTACATCGACGCATCCAACCATAGCATGCAGAATGTACTTTGTTACCTCCTCCGATGATGAATGCGACTCCATAACGGTGCTTTGTGACACATCCAACAAACACGTCCAATAGAATCCCCAAATCCAGCCAAGTCCGACTGCGTAGCCCTAAAAATTGGCAAAAGTAAACTATATGTGAAAAATACAACTACCATATAATTAAATGTTAAAAAAAACATAACTTTGATTATTGTTACCTCATGTAGACTTGGATAATAGAAATATTAATCATTTCTCCTCTCAAAAACTGACCAATATCCTCCTTGGTCAGAAAAGCGGTGTCATCATCTGTCAAATAATGGAACAAGGATCTCGGCAAGGTAACACCAACAACATCATCGTCTGCAACGGCAAGGGCAAGCGTATCTGCTAACTCCCTGCAGTCCTCAGTAAGGGAGTCCAAGAACGATCGATCGTCAATAACTGGACTAAACTGAGAAGCCGAACCGGCTGATGAATGCAACTGGCTAGAAGATCTAACAGCCTCCCCCGAAATCCCTTTCTGTTTTTTAGGTGTCGGTGTAACCTAATAATTATTTTTCAAAACGGACATAAGATTATGAAATTTTTAAATTGAAAGCTATTATATTTACAAAAATAGAGGCCTATATGAACAATTACCTCATCACTTAACATTTGTGCTAAATTTTTTGGCCATTGCACCCAAGTACCCAAAGCAGTAGCTGTAGTGTCGATCTCATATGCAGGGACGGGAACAGGTAGTGGCAAATGACCATATTTCTCTATAATTCGATGAATTTTCACTTTTAGGTGATCATTCATCATTCTAGACCCATGAACTGTAGTGGTCTCATCAAAAGCATAAGAATATGCATCTGCCACTAGACAAGTCTCTCCACTAGTTGGATCTACCAAATACAATCGACATGGAACCTCGTCCTAACAGCAACACGTAATATTGATATTATTTGAATAAAACACACATGTAAATATGATAATTATTTGTATAGGGCGCCTGTATATAAGATAATATTTTGTATAAAGCACATGTATAATAATAATTATATATACCTTCAGCTGAGGAGAATGAGTGTCTGATCCAGATAATGGAGTACGTAGATGAGTGGGCTGTGAAGCAGCTACCTCAGGAGATGGCCCAGGAGATGGCCGAGGAGGTGGCCCAGGAGATGGCCCAGGAGGTTGCCCAGGAGGTGGCCCAAGAGGTGGCCCAAGAGGTGGCCCAGGAGATGGCCCAGGAGATGGCCCAGGAGGTGGCCCAAGAGGTGGCCCAAGAGGTGGCCCAAGATGAACCAGTAAGAGTGTGACACGTATCACCATATACCGTTTATTGCAAATAGGCCCAATAGTTGGTACTGTTTTTGAATAAACGATAGTTGGTACCGTTTAAAATAAATCGCTAATAGTTGGTACCGTTGAAAGTAATTTTTTCTATTTTTTATTATATTTATTCAGGCTAATTTTTTTGCATTTGCGATAGCTACATATACATGGTCATACAATGTACTTCACCCGAACCATAGTGGATAAGTTGTCTCATATGCACCCGTAATTTGTACCCACCTTCATTGTGGTTTTTCGCGTCACCATTTCTTATATTCTCTTGCTTTATTTTTCTTGTTTTAATCTAGTTTCCCAACCAATAATTATCCCTTAGGCAATTTTTCACATAAACCGTTACAATGCGTAGGTATGGGTTATACTTCATATAACAATTATATAAGACTAATAACACAATCCAACCTAGCACACTAATATAGGGCTAAAACAGGAAAACATAATGAATAACCCAAATACCATAAGTATTGGGCCATCCCTCTTGAAGCTCCAACAGAAGATAATTCGTCTACCCACCGGGTAATATACCCACTATTAGTATATATCTTATTATGTACTATATTGTATCCTTTGTATATTAGTCAAATATTAGTTGAGATATTTTAGGATGGTACATAATAAGATATATACTAATACTTATGCATAGGTAAGTGTATGGTGTTAGACATTGTATTTGGTGATGGTATGATATTGTAAGGAAGAAGCAGTGGGTGGATTAATGGGCAATTAGAATATTTGCAAGAGATACTTATTTTGATGATGACATTATCCAACTTCCTATAATCGATGCGTAATCTCATACTCCCATCTTTCTTCTTCACAAATAGCACAAAAGCTTCCCCAAGGTGACGCAATAGGCCTAATGTAACCCTTATCCAGCAACTCTTGCAATTACATCTTCAACTCACTCATCTAAAGAGGTGCCATTCTATAAGGTGCCTTAGATATATATAGTTGTAGTTCTAGGAACTAAGTCTATGGTGAACTCAATAGCTCTAGCACGCGACATACCCAAAATCTCACTCGGATACACCATTATAAACTCATTCACGATTGGAACATCCTCGAATCTTCAATCCAACCTCTTTACTCACATCTTGCACACTACAAAAAAATAGCTCACACCCCTTCTTCATTAACTTCCTCAATTGCATTGCAGAGATAACCCCAAAGTTCTTACACTTCCCAAAACGTCTATATGAGATCAATTTCCCAAAAGGGCTTCTCAACACTACTTTTTGGGCTTTACAGTCGATCTTGGCCTTGTTGAAACCTAAACAATTCTTCCTAAGAATGACATATAGGTCTCCCAAATTGAATTATATCAAATCAGAAGAAAATACACAATCTCCTATCTTTAGAGGCAAATCTTTAAACAACTTAGTACACCTTATGATCTCTCTAGTAAGTATACTAATAGGCAAATCAATCACCTCAAAATCTACCAACCCCAGTCTCTTAATGATAGACGATGAAACAAACGAATAAGTCTCCCCCGAATCAAACAACGTTTTAACAAGAACGAAGTTTATAGAAAAATACCAGAAATAACGTAGGTAGATCGTTCAGCTTCATTGCGACTCATCACAAATACTTTACCTGGAGCTTTATAATCCGCCTTTTTAGTGTCTGAATTTAGCGTCCGACAATATAAGCGGACGGTAAATTTAATATTAGCGTCTGATAAACGACATATGCTAATTAGCGTCCAATTTCTGAAATTTAGCGTCCGTTCATTAAAGCTGACGCTAATTAGCGTCCGTTTACTTAATATACCGTCCGAATGGCGGACGCTAAATAAGAGGTATAAATTAAAAAAAAAATACCTCCAGTCGACCAAAACCCACGCCTCTCTCTTCCTCACTCTCATCTCACGTTTCTCTCTCTTCCTCACTCTCATCTCACATTTTGGTGCCTCTCTTTCTTTCAGATCTCACGAAATCAGGTATTTCTACTCAGATTTAACTAATAAATTTGTTTTTTTTTTGTTTTGATTGTTGATTATGTAGTGTATTTTCTCGATTTTCTTTGTTTTTTAATTTATTTTGCGTTTTCTTGTTCTTGGTTTTTCGGTTTTTCCTAGATCTGAATTCCCTAAGATTTTTTAATTTTTTTGTTTTTCGATTTTTCTTTATATTTTTGAGTCTTCGGTTATGAGATTTTGATTTTGTGTGTTTTTATTTTCGATTTGGTTATTCAATTTTTCAATTTCGCGATTTTGGGTTTTTGTCTTTGTTTTTTCGGTTTTCATCTTTTGATTTTTCTGAGATTTTGAGTTGTTTCTTGTTTTATGAATGTTGTTTCCAGATCTGGTTTTTGGGCATGAATTTTCGTCTTTTTTGGAATTTTTGTTTTTTGGGCTGCTCTTCAAGATGAACACTCTTCTCTCCTCAATCGCATCAACCACGTCAAATCAATTGATAGGGGCGATAATAAAAGTGTTGAGAAGGGTGATTTGAACATAAATAACATAATTATAAACTTTCAATAATGTGGTTATAATAATACTAGAGAAATGAGAAATATGCAAAATGAAGTAGTGAATACACTTTCTTATATTTGTGGAGGTTTAGTTAATGTTGAAGAGATTTTCTTTGCGATTGGGATGTCGATATGTGTGCAGTAGTTGATTCGTATGTTCTCCTCCTATGCGTATTGCGTGCTAAGGCTAGGTGATCTATTTGGGATTAGAAGCTAGCCCTGCTTCTCAACTCATTTAGGCAGCTATGTAGTTCTGTGCAATGACACATCTAACAAATCTCCCTGAGCCCATGCTTCTTGTCCACTTTGTCTCTTCTGTATCCTTCAATCTATCTACTTAAACTGTCAATCTTTGAGAAAATTATGAATCAAAGGAGCTTAATCTTCCTGTAGATTGAGGAAGGCAGAGTTAGTAGAGATGATGATGGTGAGGGGAATAATTTTTGAGGGTTGGCAAGCCTACTGACAAGGTTGAGAATTTTTATCATTGACTAAGGCTGCACTTGCACCATCTCGGAAATATTGTCATTTGTCAATAAAGTGGGACTCAAGGATGCAGCTGGAGTTTGAGCAGTTATTTTCTTAATATCACTTGCCATTGAGAGTCAACTGGAGAGGGAGGAAGAGAGAGTATAGTCTTATTTCTAACTTTTTAAAAATTTGGTTTTATACTTAATTGTCTTGGATTTGAGTTTGCAAAATAGCTAACTTGATATAATACCCATTGCTCATTTCTGACCTCAATTCTTCTGGAATCTTCGCTTCTCACCTTCGCCGCCTATTCGGTGATGATCACTGATTTCTCATTTCTCTTCAATTTTATGAGAATCTGATTTTGCAATGTTAGGGTTTAGGTTTTATATGATGGTATATGATTGTGCTACCTCTTAGCTTAGATTTATAACACATATTGATTATTGACCTCCTCTTATGAAAGCATATGGCTACCTCTTAGCGTAGATTTATTATTATTATTAACAACTCTTTTCTCTCTCTTTCCTACTTAGATTGGACTTAGTACTACTACATTTTTCTGGGTATTTTTCAAATCTTCTTAATTAATTAAAATTAATTAACTTAATATAATTGTTTCTCTTAAATGGAAATCGAAGTTCCTATTAATTGTGCTGTCATCGAGTCATGCTTTGGACTTTGCTCAACCTTGTAAGCGACATGATTTTACATGTCTTAACCTTTTATTTCCTTTGAAACTTTATGTTCTGAATGTCTTAACCTTTTGCCACTGAAAATTGTCAACTGTAACCACTGACCCTGTTTTTATTAGTGCGCAGGGTGTCTCCAGCATCGCAAACTTGTTGACAACTTGGGGCTTGTGGTAATTAGTATTTAAATAATGTGAAATGGATACTTCTAGGAAAAGAACCTTTACAGCACTAATTCCATATTTTGCTATACTACAAATTTCGGCCTTGTTTGGTATAGAGAGGTGTGCGGTAAATTTAGAGGGTTAAACCACTCTATACCACCAAACAAATGGGAATAGATTACCTAGAGGTATCACAAAACACACACTGCTGAGGCTGAAAACATGGCTCCTTTCGAGTTTGTCTTTGGTGAGGAGGCCGTCATTGAAATTCTCATTGTTGTCTTTTGGGGAGTGTATGTCAAATATGTCTTTATAAATTTGTTAGATTGGACATTTTAGGGCTTGATACGTGGGGCAATTTGACGCTTAAATAAATTTGCATCAAATGTATGTATCAACTATATTATAGAAGACAGCTTTATTGAAATGATCGACATCAAAGTAGGTTGAATTAGTTAAGAAAGTGTTACACAGTTATTTCCCGTATGAGCTATATATATAAGTGGATGTGGATCTCTCTATTTTATCCAATGAAGCTACGCCTGCTATGCTCCCATATCTCTTACTTCTGATGTGTGGTAACATCACTTTTAAAGTTTGTGAAAACACAATCACACCTCTGTCTAAATTTTGGCTGGGTGATGGGGGGTTGGGTGGTGGGTTAGGCTGGCTCGGGTTGGGGTTGGGGAAAAATAGGTTCCAGATTTATTTAGTTATTCATTTAATTCTTGTTAATAATAGTTTTTTTCTAGTTAATTTCATTAATTTCTTTGTTTTTGTTGATTTGCAGGGTTATCAGATTTGCGTTTGAGTTCCAAATTTTTGTTGTGGAGTTTAAAGTGTACATGTAATTATATGAGATTTGTATTAGATTTTGTTCTAAGTGTACTAGAATTTAGTTCTAGAATTATTTTTTTACTTGTATCTACATTCATTGTCAATAATAATTGAATTGATTAATTTGTTTGCCTTAATAAAAGAAGTATGGTATTTGCATCATTTCATATCTTATTACATTTAATATCAATTAATTAAAATCAAAAAGCTTCCAAGAGTATCTGTGAAAACGACTGCCAAAGCCATCATATCCTGGGAAAACGGTCGCTAATTAGCGACCGCCAAAGCGATTAGCGACCGCTAGGCGGTCGCTAATTAGCGACTGCGTCTAACGGTCGCTAATCAGCGACTGATCTGGCGGTCGCTAATTAGCGTCTGCTCTAGGCGGTTGCTAATTAGCGACTTAATATGATGTGGTCGCTAAATTCGAAATTTCGGACGCTAAATATTTAGCGTCCGCCTTGCGGACGCTAGTTGTTGAATTAGCGACCAAGGGTTTTGCATCAGCTGTTTAGCGTCCGTCGGCGGACGCTAATATATTTAGCGTCCGATTCCGTGTTTTTTGCGTCCGATTTTTGCGGACGCTAAAGGCTGACATTCTTCTTGTTGTGTATTATGGTTGTTGTTCTCACTAGCAGGCTTACTGTAGCTCCCTTAGTTGTTCTGAGACCCTACAGGCTTAGATACTTGGTTTCTTGACTGGTTGAACCCAAACCTCACATAATTACCACTCAAATTGCTATTCTGCTCTTTCTTTTGCTCAATGAAGCACTCATACTCCCTATGGCCCTTCTTTTAGCAGTAGTTACAAGTGGTTCTTACCGCAGTTTTTACAATGGTAGATCCTCTCAGACTGGCCCTTATTGTTATAGCCCTAACCATTTCTCCCTTGGACATTTCCATTCCAATTCCTATTCTTTTTGAAATTCCCTTGATTTCCCCAGCATTCAATTCCTCTCTTTTCTCACCCACTATAACATTCTTCTTATCACGCCTTAACGGAAGTCCATATTTATGGGCGGCTCTTACATACACAATGTTTAAAGATGAAAAAGTTTCACCACCTAACCCAGCTGGATTTCCTCAGTCAAACCTTGCTTAAACCTTTGAGCCTTTAACTCCTCAGTGGCTACTACCTCATGTGCAAACCTCGATAGTGTTATGAACTTACTGTAGTACTCCGAGATGGTCATACTCCCCATCCTAAGGTTGATAAACTCAGGGCCTTCTGTTTCCTCATAAAAGCAGCGTAGAACTTCCCTCTCAAAGCAGTTCCAAAGGAATCCACTTAAATCTTTCAACAACACTAAGTCTTGCCCCATTTTCTCTCCACCACAAATCAGCCTCATCTTTTAGGTACAATACAACTTGACCTAGTTTCATACCCTCAGAACAGTTCACAACCCCGAAAATCTTTTCAAACTCCCTAATCCAACTCTCTAAGAAGGTAGGGCCAGCTTACCCCTTAAAGTATGATTACTTAATTTTGGATAGCTTTTCAAACATGTCCCCAGCAAGATTGGGACTCTCAATTCTTTCTCGAGTTAATTTCTCCGTCAATAGGCGAATAGCAGAAGCTAAGGCATTATCGTTGTTGGCCATTCTACTTCGCAACCCGAAGTTTAACATAAATCTACTTTAGGTTTCGATTCACAACTTACATGCCATTTTCTAAGAAGGTAACACTTGATTTGTCCATACAAGATCGCATCAACATACGATTATCATGGAGTTACCATAACAGTAAGTTCACACACTATGAACCAAACAAAGATATACTCATGCATGAATAAATTTTCACATTAATAATCACATAAGGATCAACTGCAACCAATGACAATAATAATTATAACACTCCGTATTTTTATAGCTTTTTTAGTAATTATTTATATTATTTTAATTTATAAAAATAATTTAAAATACTTTTTATTAAATATATATATTTATTTTTCATTTGACTTGTCTAAGTAGTTAAAACAAATTCCTAGATTTACTAGGTTTACTACCTAATACATATCACTATATTATTAGTATAAGGAGGGAGAAAGTGAAAAAAAAAGAAATCAAAGAAACAAAAAGGAGAAGAGCTACTGCGTACTGCATCTCATCCAACACGAGCAACCTTCTGCTTCCTACAAAAAATAAAAATATCTAACCTTCAACATCATCAAAGTTACTAAGATCTTTATCCTCCATCATCACACTTAAACTCTTTTCCATTCTTCTTCAATACCTTCAGTTTTTGTGGGTTTTTTGAAGAGGTTATTAATGTGCTTTGGTTTGCGGTTTCGGGCCAAGAGTCAAATCAAAGAGCGGTTTTTGGGGTTCTTCTTATAGAGTAATCTCACCTCATTACTTCCCCTAATCAAGTAAGTCATAATTTTAAGTTTTAATTTTTTATTTAATTGATTATCCGAATATGGGGTTTTTGTAAATTAGGGTTCTTCAATAAATTGAATTGGGGAAAAAATTACTATTGAACGAAATTTGTGTAATTGGTTTATGTTTGATGTTTAATTCGACTTAGTTTACATATTTTTGAGTTGCGCTTTTAAAATTATTGTTTTCGAAATATGTTCTAAAATTTGTGATATGTTGGATAGTTTTTCAATAGCGTAGTTTGAATTATAAGTCCATTGTTATAGCAGAAAAATTTGTATGGAAGTAGTATAGATATTATTGTAGCATAGTGATGATAGGAAAATGTGGTGTTCTTATATATGTTGCCTTTGTTCGGATGGGTTGTTGGAAATTGTGGAATATAATGGAGTTGGATTAGTTATTCAGAATGGCATCAAGAATGAGTAAAATTGTTGAATAATAATATATATAAAAAAAAGTCTTATGACCATAGATCACCCTGGTTACTATGTCTAACACCTGTGATCACCACTATGTATATCAACCACATCACGTTGACTACAAACTTTGGCAAACCATCAGGTCATCAACGTGGTTCACATCTAATTTGCTTAAGGTATTATTGAGCAAATTAACAAATAGTCTCAACTAGTATTCTAATCCATCAGATTGGCCAGAATTGGATGATAGGCTCAACTGCTCAGTAGTAGGTACTATATCTTCAATAAGCTCGGGTAAACGAGATTTTCATATCATTATTAAGACCATCCAAGCTTAACCAATTTGCACAATTTGGTATCTTAGACAGTTAACCTATTGATTTTTGTGATCTTTTAGAGTAAGTTTAATTTAATTACGTTGTGGTCATAATCAGTGAAAGCTCATTAGCTAGGTAATGTCATTTATAGGCATGATTTGAATTATAATCAAGTGACTTATACTATATTATTATATTGTAGATTGTGGGTTCGTAGAGGAACCTTTTTGACTTGAGATTGAGATTCATTAATTGTGATTGCTGATAAGGAAATATTTCTTATTATGCTTGTACATATGAGTTCAGAAATTGTTTTACATTGTTTGCAAATTTATATTAATAATGAGATAGTTTTATGAAGTTTATAAGTTGAGAATTAAATAGTTCTCGATAATTATATTGAAAGAGTTTATGAGAGTATTTATGAGATTTATATTAAAAGGAGGAAGTTCCTCAATATTACCAAGTTTAATGGAAATGTAGGGTTGCTGGTAAGCGGTATTCCTCGACTATGGAAGTATGTTGAGTTAACAATGTCATATATTTAGTAGTTGGGAGTATATTGATCAATACTCTTGCCATTTATGTTTCTTCTTGGTACGTTATCAAGTTAGGGGTACGCATACTAGGAACTTTGGTGCTTACCTTATCTAGTGAGCCGAGCTAACTTATTGGAATTTTATTACATCCTACTCATAGATTACGAAAGGTTATATTTGAAAGTTTTACAGAATAGTTCAGAAAGAAAGAAAGATTGGATTTGAGGTTATTAGAAGTTAATATATTATATATATAATCTGTATAGCTTTTAAATGAATTTATAAGATATTCCTATATATCTTACCTGCACATTGAATAGTTTTGTTTTATTACAGTATTAAATCTTGCTCAGCCTTTGGCTGATATTACAGTGTTTAATATGCAGGGACTTGAAGATAATTAGCTCCGGTTGGGTTAAAGAGTGCGTCGGATCTCTTTCAATTTAATAAGACCATAAAAAGACTTCCGCTGTTATTATTTAACTATAAGATTTATATTCTGGTTTATAATAATTAATTTACATTCTATTTAGTTGGTCTGTAATAATTATTTAAAGCTTATTATTTATTATTTTAATTAGAACCATTAGCCTTGTTGTTATTATTACTAGTTATCGCGGCGTAGCACCTTTGGATTTTCGAGTTTATTTATGTTAAGTTGTTTTTAGAAGTATTGAAAATTTAGGGTTGTTACAATAATTAAAGAAAATATTCCCCTTTTTGCGTACTAAAATATATTCTTACTGAACTCAAATAACCGAATAATAACTTTTATTCCTCAAACAATAATAAGCATATTTTTCCAACCCATAATAACCAACTTACTCGGTTACTACTCAACAATATAAAGATGCTAAAGAAGGAAATTTAAACCATTGTAGTTTAGCTAATTATTCATCTACTAACCTTAGAACATAAAAAATACTGTATGGAGTTACATTATCATTCCTATCCTTATTTTCTTTATACTTTTATGGAGTAAACATTTTATTTCCCAAGTTTCCAGAGTCTTCACTAAAAAAATAGTAATTTGAATTCCCAGGTCTAGTAGATCTTTGAATCCTTTTGGGTTGAGGTCCATCCTCTTCTAACTCTGAATCACTAACATCGGTCAGATAAGATCTCCAAGTAGCACTATAGATTTCCTTTCGAGTTTGCCTTCTAGTACGATCAAACTCTCGAATTACCTCATCATCGTTATCAGGGATGCCTACTGTCAAGATACAACGCATAACAACGTCTAAACTGGTGTAGCTCTCACTATCAGACTCTCCATCATACTCATCATCACTCAATACAATTGGGTTGTAGTAGCTTCCTACTCGAGTAGTTTCTCTATCAGTCATATCTCGAGGTCCATTAACTGAAGAATACAATCACTTAGTGTATATTCCCAACAATAAACAATAAGCAAGAATAACAACAATATAAAGCATAAGAATACATAAACAGTTAGTAGGGTAGAAAAGTATAATTGTTGAACTAACTATTTAATGCAGACATATAATATTTCTACCCTATATGTCCTTCCTATACTACCCATTTCTCACAAAATAATAAAGAAATCAAAATAAACTAGAAGTATTAAAATAAATAACTAATATATATAAATTTTGAAATAATGCAAAGAACCGAAAAAATATAATATAAAGAGAATTTACGGACCTTTTAAAAAAATTTTTTTGACCCGAATATAATAAAAATTTTTTGAACTTCCAAAAATTTAATCGAACCCACATAAAGTTAAATATTTCGAATCCAAAAATATTTTTGAACCTATTTTGAAAATTTGTAACATGTTTCGAAAAGTGGTATGAACAAAACGAATTAGTAGGAGCTCGATTACTATGAAGTTCATTTTAGGTAACTAGCTAGTTAGGCGCCTACAAATTAAAAGTTGGCATAAAAGGCCAATGAAACCTAAAGCTCTAATACCACTTTTTAACACCTCGACAATTCTCTATTTTCCAAAAATACCTTTTCAATATAAAACTTAGAGAATTATCAAAATATTATTGCCCGTGTGATAATGTATCGGCCTATTCACAATTTTGCAGCGGAAAACATAATAAATAAACTTCATAAATAAAACGTAGTCAGCCGGAAAGTCAACTCGAAAAAACAAAGTCAAAGTCAAACTCAAAAGTCAAAGTCAATGACAATAGTCATCTACAAAAATAGAAGTCAAAGTGTGATAAAATAATATACACAAGCTCTCCGATCCCGAACCCGAACCCATGATGCATCATCTTCAAACCTGTAGATGGACGATGCACTATTGATCCCTAGAGAGTAGAGACTGCTAACTAAAATGGGTCATCACATGATCAACAAGGCATACCCATAATCAACACACACACAAAGCACGTAATCAGCAAAGCTGAGTACTAAATAGAAAAGAAATAAACAATCCTAACATGAATATAATAAATAATAAACAAAAGTAAATAATAACCTTGCAGACAACTTTTACCGAGTATAATCAATGGAACGAGTTGTCTAAACCAAAACCAGTCTTCCCTTTAGAAGACAAAAATACGGACGCAACTTCGTATGCCCATGACATACCTACGATATCGTGGAACCTTTAAAATAAAAATAGGACACAATAATCAATTTGGTGCCAAGAAAAACCATGGGCTACCACCATGTACTCCAACTCATACTTGTCAAACACTTCCGATGTGCACAAGTCTAAAGCTATTGCTATCAATGTTTCACTTTACATGATTAATAATTTATTACTTGTTATGACTCACAAGTAGAACAACCATTATAATCATAAGCTTTTAGTTTTATCTTAAGATTAGATAAGGTGATCAATCAACAACTTAACAATCCAAGATTAATTCCAACTTTAATCAATAACCTTCCTCTATTTGTTGAACCAAGTCAACAACCAACCAACCTTTCATGGGTATAATAATTCAACTTACCAAATAAGACCATCGATCCTCATAAAGTAAGTAAATAATCCAAAGGAAACAACATGATTAAATCATGATCCAACCAACATATATATTAATCCATCATATGAATCAATAAAATAAAGTTCCCAAATCCCATTTGCTCGCATTAATCTTACACAAACATAATATAAATATCATAACCAACATGTCTCACACAGATTGAATAAAACATGCAAATCCAATTTTAACTGAAATCACATATGAACTATAAATAGTTCCCTATACATGATAGTACATAATTGTCATCCTTAGAATCATGATACTAATCCAATCAACACATAGGTATGTACATATCTTGTGTAAATAAATTGAGAGGCCACTTTCACAACCTTAAAAGTTGCTTAAAGAGTATTCTCCGCCTAAAGCAACCAATATAAATCTACAATCAATCCGTCATAAATTTACCGCGATAATAAAATACTTTAAACCCTTCTTAAAAGTGTTTATAACCTTTCCCATGATTAAAAATTGATTATTAAAACCTCATAGCATACTACTACTACTACACTCGTTGTTAAAAACTCTCAAAACTCATGTTTTAAAATCATAAAACTCCCTCATCAACACTCTCTTTAAATTTCCAGCAAGATATAACATATTAAAACTCTTTCTAAACACACTGAAACATGTTTAAAATCATTAGAGTACTCAATTTCATAAACTAATATGTACTACTATGATTTTCTAACTTTTAACACCATAAAAATCCATGCTTTGATCATTGAAAATCCAATTCAAACATGATAAGTAAATCTGAATTTTTATTTCTTTAATACACAAAGTATATAATCTTATATTCATAACCAAACTATCAAAACATAACTTTTAATCATAAACATATTAAACAAACCTTAAAAACATAATCTTTGCATTAAAATAAAAACTTGAGGAGGAACAAATAACCAAAGCAAAGGAAGAAGGGGGAACACAATAGCCACGAAGGGGTGTCGGCGCTGCAGTCAGTGGTGGTTGGCGTTAGTGGCCGTCGGCGGATAAGGAGCTATCGAGAGAGAGAGAGAGAAAGAGAGAGAGAACCACGTCGGGGAAGAAAGAACAGAGAGAAGAAAAAGAGGAGAGGAGGCCGAAAATCGTGGGAAAGGAGAGAGAAAATAAGTTGTGTGGGATATATTTGGGAGAAGGATTGTTGAATTGAGTGTTTCGGTTCCTCATACCGAATTAGAAATCCTTTTCCAAATCCTAAAAAAGTTTTAAGCTTTTTAAATATTTTTCAAAGCATGTCTAGACAAAATGTTTAATTTCTTTAACTCATTAAAATAATTCCTTTGACTTTCAAGTAGTCAACCTTTGAAGAAATTAAACATTTAAATACTAAAATATATTAAATATAAATAACTCTACGCTAAAATATATTTATAAAATTCATAAATTTATTGGGGATTACAACCCCCACCCCCATCGATTCTTTTCGTGGAAGTGGAACAACCCAGTCAATGGGGTGGGGGGAGGGGGAATTCGACAGAGGTTAGGGGAGGGGGCAGTATTCGACAAATTTTTTTTTTTTTGGGGGAGGGGGTGTTTCTATGGAGTTTAGGGGAAGGGGAATTCGACGGGGTGGTGAGTGAAGGGGGAATTCGACGGGGTGGTGGGGAAGGGGGGAATTCGATGGGGTGGTAGTGGTGGGAGGGGGGCTACGACGGGTGGGGGAGGGGTTAGGGTTAGGTTGTGGTTTAGAGTAAGGGCTAAGGTTACAGTTAGTGGTTAGTTAGTGTTTAAAAAAGAAAATTTGAGTTAATAACTACTGATCGTTATTGCTACTAGTCATTAGCTGTATTTGGGTGTGTTATTATGAAACTTAGGGGTACCTCGTGTATTTTGAAAAGTTGGGGGTATCTTGTGAATTTTGTGAAAAGTCGAGGGTATTTGGTTAAAAAACCATTGACGATGAACGTTGGTTTTTGGTGATGAATATCTTGCATGGTGTCGAACAACTGATGTTTAGTGTTTGGAGTCAATGGAAAAGGGTACTTATCAAGAATTAGGATTTTGTCAATGTCATTACTACATGATTGATCTGCAATACAAATTGTAAACGCAATGGCCATCTTTGGAGGTGTAAGTAAGAAGTACTTTCAGAAGTATGATAAATATATATATATAAATACACACACACACACACACACACACACACACACACACACACACACACACACACACACACACACACACACACACACACACACACACACACACACACACACACACACACACACACACACACACACACACACACACACACACACACACACACACACACACACACATATATATAAATACACACACACATATATATCTATATATATACATATACATTAGAGGTGTCAAAAACTAGGCAGACCCACGGGTGAACCCGCATGCAACCCAGACCCAACCTATTACGAGCTAAGAGTGGTCGGTTGGAAAGCCGACCATTTCGACCCAACGTTCACCCTTGCCCAGTTTAACCCGTGCCCAGTTTAACCCGTGGAATTGGTAACCCAACCTGAGAAGGGTCGACCCTGTTTGACCCATGCCCAGTTGCATCCGTGAACAACGACCCATACCAACCTGTTTCCAACCCAAAATAACCCGCACCTAACTTCACCCGCCAATGACCCAGTTAGACCCACCCAGTAAGCATCCAACCTAGTTACCACCCAACTCAGTAAGCACCCAACTCAGTTACCACCCAACCTAGTTGTGACCCAACCCAGCTATCACCGACCCAGTTCTGACCCAACCCAATTATGACCCAACCCAATTTCGACCCAACACAGTTACCACCCGACCCAATTAAACCCGACCCAAGTAAACCCGACCCAACACTATTCCGACCCAATACAACCCGACAATGAGTAAATGAGTACTCTTTTTGGTCAATTTATATAATTTTTGAACAGAAAATATTTCGTAACTATTTTTGGTCAAAGTAATTGACAAATATTATTATCAAGACATAAATACATAATTAAGATCTCTATCATTTATAACCACCTCGTTAAATTTGATATCCCCAATATTCAATCCCTACGGCCCCACGCGATTGCTTTTCTTTAAGTTCTCCATTGTACGGTATTTTGACGGTAACTGTAAACCAAGTGGTATTATGTACGGTATTTTAACGGTAAACCGTAAACTAAGTGGTATTATGAATGTTTGCTGTTTTGGTATATATGACATAAAAAGTTAAAAGAATTTGCCAAAAGAAAGAGCGTATATTAAAGAAATATCGAATATGTAATATGTAATTTATTCTAATAACTTAAAAATACTTAATATTTAATAAGTATTGAAAATAAAATAAAATAAAATCAGAATTAGAGTATTAGACAAACAAAACAAAAATAAAAACAGAATTTGACAAAAGAAATTCCAAAAGATTTCGTTTCATTACCCCTTTTCAAGTTTCCAACATTCATTATAAAGCTAAATAAAAAGTAGAACATTACAGCATTACCTAATACTTAGCAAGTTAGGATAGTCATTACTAACATAAACAAAAAATTACATAAGTCTATTGATTATAATTTACATGGCCCAACAAGGCAGCAAAAAATTACACCAAAAATTTACATCACATCTAGTGGCCCAGCAGGGCAGCAACTAATACGCTCCTCGGACGATTAGAAAACAGTGTTCTTCGGGGGTCCAACTCCCCACTGATGCAAGGGCTCTAGATCTCACATATGACAAAAAAACAAGTAAAATAAGAAAAAAAAAAGATACAAATAAAAAAATCATTATTAAGATCGAAAAATAAACATGATATTCCTAAAAAAATCTAGATCTCACATATGATAAAAAAAGTAAAATAATCAAAAAATAAGATACAAATAAAAAATTAGTATTTAGATCGAAAAATAAACATGATATTCCTAAAAAAAATCTAGATCTCACATATGACAAAAAAATAAGTAAAATAATCAAAAAAATAAGATACAAATAAAAAATCAGTATTAAGATCGAAAAATGAACATGATATTCCTTAAAAAATGCTAGATCTCACATATGACAAAAAAACAAGTAAAATAATAAAAAATTACATGATATTCCAGTAGATTTGCAAACTGGACCATCACATAATCCCGCATTCACATGGAAGCAGCATATCATCCTAATTCTAAAAAAAAACGAATTCTAGAACTCTAGAAGTGTAGAACGCTTACCTGGTTATTGCGACATTCTGTTTTTAAATATTAAATTTGCTTTTTTTTTTGCTTCTTTAATCTTCTTTTTCGCTTCTTCTTTGCTTCTTCTTTCCTGACGATCACCGTCTTTTTTTCTGACGATCTTCACTTCTTTACCAAAAGTCCAAAACCAAGAAATAAACCAAGTGAACAAAAACCCGTAAATCGTATTTAAGAGAAGTGAGAAATTTGGAAGATAAATATGAAAGAAGCGAAGAAAATAAGATAGAGAGAGAGAGAAAAAGAGAGAGTAATAGAGATTGATCGAAAAATAGGCGAAGAAATCTCAAAGAGGGGAAGAAGATCTGAAAGAGGCGAAGAATTTTAGGGTTTGGAAGGGGGAGAGGAATAGAGGATGAGGGATGAGAGATTGAGAGCCGAAATGAGAGAGAAAATGAGGTGAAGAAATGAGGCATGTGAGGTTAAAAATAGGTTTATATACTAGGGATTAGGGTGGAGGTTTAGGGTTAGATTTCTGATTCAATCTTAACTTGGATTTAATCATTGAGTGGCTAAGATTCATTTTAGTGAGTTATTTTAGGGTTTTAGATATCTGATTTTAGAGATTAAAGAAATGAAGGTTCAAGGGCTCAGATTTAATATTAGCTAATCAATGGTCTCAAACCATGATCCTTGACATATTTTAGACATATTTTATTTGTTGACCAATGAACATCAAGAGTGACCAAGCACATTGATTTCAAAATCTCAATGGTTGGATTTACTCTTTCTCAAATCAAATGGTTAAGGTTAGACCTGGCAATCGGACCAATCGGATCGAATTCGGACCGGACCAATTCAGATCGGACCGTTTTCGGATCAAGTTACATTCGGACTGGGATCGGACCGGATCGGACCGTTTCGGATTGGGTCATCGTTCGGACTATTATTTCGGATCGGAATCGGACCGGACCAATTCAGATCAGACCGTTTTCGGATCAAGTTACATTCGGACCGGGATCGGACCAAATCGGATCGTTTCGGATTGGGTCATCGTTCGGACTATTATTTCGGATCGGGTTTCGAATTATGGTTTCAGATGCACCAGATGCACCAGGCTTTGACCGAGTGGAGTTAGAGGCTTAGAGCTATATTTATATGTTTTTTAATAATCAATTAATCATATACTATTAAAATTTTAGAGTGAAAATTTAGGTGGGAAAATTTCCCTCCTATTAAAATTTACCAATTAAAGTACATAACCAAAAAGCTGAACCGCACTACCTTTGCTCATTTTCGTTGCTCACTAAACACTTCACTAGTCACTACCTCTGCAGCTCTGCTCATCTTCAAAACAAAACAACTCACTCCCACATACTCGTCTCAACTCAACTCTCACCCTATCACTCTCACTCTAACTCTGACTCAAATTCTCAGATCTAAAACCTCATGTCTCAGTTGCTCAATTTGTAATAAACAAAAAGTCAAATGCTTAGAGATGCTGCTTTCTCTTATGTCTTAGATATTTAGCTTCTTTTATATATATATATATACATATATATATATATATATATATATATATATATATATACATATATATATATATATATACATATATATATATATAATATATGTTGACAATATTGTTACGTATGGAGCAGCAAGCCTCCAACATTAGTAATTTGTGTAATTGTGGCATTTATGTTTTGTTTGACTACGGTAGAATGAATGGAATACTTATGCCAATGATATTTTTTTTTATATAAAAAAACGGGTAAGTTTCGGGTATTTCAGATCAAAGTCTAATCGAAACCAATAATTTCGGATCGGTTTCCGATCGGTTTCGGATCGAGTAAGATTATATCGGACCATTCGGATTTCGGATGAGTTTCGGATCAAGATTATTTCGGATCGGGATTCGGACCGGATCGGGACCGTTTCGGATTCGGATCAAGGTTCGGACCGTCTCGTTCGGACCCAGATCGGACCACGGATCGGATATTTCGGACCGGATTTTCGGATCAGGACCAACTTTGCCAGGTCTAGTTAAGGTTATGTCTTAACGGCCCGTTTGGTAGTTAGTCATAAATGGTGGTAATGGGAATGAATTTGTGTGTAAATTTATGAGAAATATCATTGTTCATTCCCATGGTAATGCTAATTTATCCTAAAGTGTCCACTTTCCTTCTTCAATTTTCATTCCCATCCAATATCACCTTGAATTTATCCTAAAATTGCTTCCCCTTGGAGACAAAAACACAAGTTTATGGGTGAGCTTGCTTGCCCATGGAGACACAATACCTCCCCATGGAGATTTTAGGGGTGCTTCCCTAATAAAATTACACTTAAAATTCATTCCCATTACCGCAATTTATTAACGACTACCAAACGGGCCGTAAGAGTTGTTAAGACAAGTAATGCTTTTTTCTAGTTTTTATATTTATAATTCTATATTTTTTATATCTATTGTAATTATAGTATTGATTTGTAAATCTGTTTAGTAATTACTAATTAATAATATTAGAAGTTTAATTACTATTTTTAATTTTAAACAAGATCATTAATGTAAAAATTACTATGAATGAATAATGATGTATTGATGTGAAACAATGAAAGTAGAAACTGTAAGTATGAAATATGAATGTATGATTATTTAAGTAATGAAATAGACGGAGTCCTATAATGACTTTTGATTCAGATCCACAACGATACGTATGATTAAGTTGCTATACGACGTCACAACGATACGTATAGCAACTTAGTAAGATACTATCTTTTAAGATCCAAAACTGAAACATCAACGATGAAAGTCGATCAATCTATTCTAAATTTCTAATGATGCTTTGATTATTGTTAAAACCGTGTAATAACATCGATGATAAATCTTATGATCATTTGATGGTTTTAACTTTTGATTAATGTTGAAGCTAATCAATCTTATGATCATTTGATTAATTAATTTATGCCAAGATTGTGAACCTTAACTTAACGAAATTTGATCATGTTCGTCCTCTACTAATACAATGTTTGATTATGTATCATCTTCATATGACATATTGAAATATTCGATTAAGTGATAAGTGATTAACATTTATCATTGTTACTTCACTACTTGTTGAGTTGTTCCATGAACGATGAAAGTCTAACTCTTTTTGTTGCTATATAGTGACTCATTCAGACTTGAGAGTGAGTAATTCACTAACTAACAAAATGTTTAAGTTGAATAGTCTATTGACTCTAACACTATAAGTCTATAATCAATAATCAGTATGGACTATGGAGTATGAACTTATGACTTAAGCCCTTAACAACTTAAATGCTTAATCCTTATGGTTGTTAGTTGTTAGTTGTTAGTTATTACTTGTTAGATGTTAGTTGTTACTTGTTACTTGAATACTTATGAAATCATGAATAAGAATAAGTGAATAACCGATAAGCGATACTTAGGCAATAGGCCAATAGCAAATGCCCAATGGTGAATGACCCAATAATACAAGTATAACTTATAAGTATTACTTTAGTAACATTTAAAATTAGTAATATAAGTATCAAATTATTAATGATTCAATTTATTATTACAAAATTCACATTGCCTCAATCACAATTCACAATATTAGTATAATTACTATAATATATCACTATAAAGTATAATCTATACCACAATATCACAATATCACATGCTACAAGTTTATAGCGTATAAGTTATAACAATCTCAACCCAGATCAATACGCC
>NC_079203.1:32596571-32706571 GCF_026745355.1 Beta vulgaris subsp. vulgaris | reverse complement strand
AGAGTTTTTTCTCTCGTCTCTCTCTTGAGACCAGTGGCCACTCACAAAAAGTGAGGTGCGTTTCCCAAGAATTCCTCAAATTTATGCATAGATCTTCATAGGTCATCAAGGCCGAGGCATATCCGCGAGAAATGATAAATATCTATCTAATAGATGTTTGCAAACATCTATCAGGGATAAATCTGTTAATGTATACGGGAACATGTTGTCAGTCAAACAAAAAAGTGATTTCAAAAATTGCAAACTGTCAGTCAAACAAAAAAGTGATCTCGAAAATTGCGAGCTGAAAAATAGTGTTCATGCTACTACAACTAGTGTTCGTGTAACTACAAATAGTGTTTATGCAACTAACAAATAGTGTTCATGAAATATAAATAGTGGTTTATTCCTCTTCTATTTCATGGGACCCACATCACCACCTTTTTCAGCTTTTTATTATTTATTATTCCTTACTAGATGTTTGCAAACATCTATGAGATAGATGTTTATCATTTCTCGTATAGCCGCTCACCTACCATAGCCTGAAAGATGTACCAGTTCAATACAAGCAGGTTCTTGCCAAGTGGTGCCATGCATCTTTCCAAACGGATGATTCATGCAAAGGTAGGAACAATTTAGTAACTTCTCCCACTATTTATTATTGTTCTCTGACAAGAATAATATATACATCCAATTCCCCACTTTCTAGCTTTTACTCCAATTTACTCTCTCATCATATGGACAATTAGCTTTATCCTAAACTATTGCGAATTAAAGACAGAAAATGACGAATCAAAACCCTAACCCTTCAAACCACTTCCTAAATCCTAACCCTCCAAACTACTACCCAGATAATCCAAACCCTAACCAACGAGTTTTCCTCAATAGAATAGGAATTCTCGTCCAAAACCCTCCCAACTATGATTTTCTCCTATCCATCTCTTGTCGTCCAATGGCAGTAGGCGTGTTTAATGACATGGCGTCACCTGCAGTAATTTTAGTTCGTCAAATAGTGGAGATACAATGGGAAACTCGAGGTCCCATACATATCACAAGAACTAGGTGCTACTGTATTTTTGAATACACGCATCATAGGGATAGGGAGGCCCTCCTCCTCCAAATCACTGTAATCATGGATGGAAAGATCATCAACTTTCGGCCCACTTCGGAATACCAAGTACCTAGCAATATTCACTTTAATATGGCTCTTTTATGTGTTAGAGTTCATGACTTACCATGAAATTCCTAGATCCGGAATGGACC
Organism: Beta vulgaris subsp. vulgaris; assembly: GCF_026745355.1. Lineage (NCBI taxonomy): Eukaryota > Viridiplantae > Streptophyta > Magnoliopsida > Caryophyllales > Amaranthaceae > Beta > Beta vulgaris. The sequence continues at coordinate 32,705,329 of NC_079203.1, read as the reverse complement.
ATTAGAATACTAAGCCATGTGGGATATGTAGACACCATAGACTATCTAGGGCCAAGATTACCTTTTCAACCCTACCTTCGAGCTCATTTAGTCATAGATCTATCCCAACCTCTAATCTCATCTTGCTTTCTTCCACTGTAAGGGGATCATGTTCTATGGGTCTTCTTTAGGTATAAGGGAGTTTATCGTTTTTGTAAAGAATGTGAGAGTGTGGGTCATTGCACGGCGGGGTGGTGTTATCTATCGCTAATGAAGCTAGGAGGATGATTAGTAGGTGGACGCGCTCCTTTGAGGAAGGATGAATGATAGTGTTACATGGTACCAAGGGTGCGCCTCTATACGCTAACCAGATCCGGGTGCTTAATGACCACTACTCTAATCGAAACACAAAAATCAACCCCCAACATGACTCCTATATCTACCCCTACAGCCGTGATAACGGCTCCCAACCACCATCATCCCCATCTTCTTCAGATGAGGAGTCTTATCATACTCGTCATTACCCTTCCACACCTTCATTCTTCTCGAACATGCATGGCCAACACCACCAGATTTCTCGAACCAATCATCTAATCATTTCACCCCATCAGAGCTAACAGAAGTGTTTCCTTCACGGAGTAGGAGATTTGGGCTTGGCCCAGAACTAGAATCTAGAATTCACTTTTCGGAGCAGCGTGAGACAAACCCAAGACTTCCTAGTCAACGAAATATGGGGAGAGGGACCGAATTACCATCTGGGCTAGAGGAGGAGGCCCAAAGTCTTCGGAGAGAACACTAGTACAAAATCGACGATTTGCGTCGGATGCGAGGCACCCATTTGCATCGGACATGGGTCCGACGTCAAAGTTCTCGATGCAGATTAGGATACAAGATATGCGCCGGACAACAATGCGACACAGTTGATAAACTATCTGCGTTGGACCCTGCCCAACATGCGACGCAAATGGTCTTTCATCTGTGCCGTACATTGACCAACATGCGACGCAGCTGCCCAGCAAGCCACACTCATTTGCATCACACGTTAGTCAACGTTTGACGCAAATTAACCATTTTTATTTTAAAAAAGTCCATTTGCGTCAGACATTGTCTTGCATCCAAAGCAAATGGGTAATTTTTGTTAAAAATAATTAAATTCACGTATACATGAAATTACAAGAATGGAATACAAAGTCTGAATCTATACTAAATTAATCCTAAAATACAAGACTGACAAAATGCATACACAATTAAATCCTAAATTCACTAATCGAAGGCAGAAGAAAAATGCATAGCAGCGAAATCAAAAATGAAATTGAATAAAGTTCACTTCACTAAAAATGAAATTCAACAAAACTAACATAAAAACAGAAAAACATAGCAATCTCTTCTAATCAACCTCTACAGCATCAACAAAAGCAATCAACCATAATCTATACAAAATAAAAAATTTTAAAAACAAAATTTACTTAAATATTCAGGTCTAACATACAAAAAACAAAATTAAAAAACTGAACCTTAAAAAAGAAAATTTGATCTAACATACAAGAATGAAATTGCACTAGATATATTACAAAAGACCTAAATCGCCAAAATCAGATCGAAATTCATTCTCGTTCTTCTTCAATTCTCATTCTTGAATTTGAGAAAATAGTAGCGAGAACATCACCCTTCAATATGGGGAAAAAATCTATGAAATCGAGAGCATCATTGATAGCAGCAAGGAATTCGAATTACTCTTCAGGGGAAGTGGTTGTTGGTGTTGTCGTGTCGGAGGATTTAGTGGTTGTTGATGTTGTCATGTCAGAGGATTCAGTGGTTGTCAATGTTGTCGGAGCATTCGTGAATTGTGAAGCAAGACAAAGGAGAAGAACTGGTGGTATGAGAAAAAGAGAGAGGGAGAAGGAGGGAGAGGGGGACAGAGAGGGAGAGGGAGGGAGAGGGAGAGGGAGAGGGAGAGAGAGAGAGGGAGAGAGAAGGAGGGAGAGGGAGGGAGACGGCTACAGGAGATGCGTTGTTTGTTTAGGGTTTGAAAATAAGAGGAAGAAGGCCTACTTATTTGCATCGCACTAGCCCGTGCGATGCACATAAGCCCAAATCATTGATTATGGTAAAAAAAGTATGTTGTACAACATGTCTGACACACCTGAGCTATGTACGATGAAAATCATGTTCGCCATGTGCGTTGCGTCCCCATTATGATGTGACGCAAATGACCCTTCCACTCATTTGCTGTGATTGTCTGCGTTGCATGTTTTCTGATGTCCGATGCAAATAAGATCTTGATGAGATTTTGCGTCAGTTCTTATATAGTGGGACACAAATAAGCCGACACAAATTCACAATTCTGTATTAGTGGAACCTGAGCCCAATCATCAAAGTCGCCTTTTTCAATCCTCGGGGACAACCACTTGGGCCCATAGGTATTTTAGGGCGGCCTTGGGTTTTTGTAGGGAAAACTCCAATTCTTTTTCTCCCTCACACATGCCTCTTCATTCTGCTCCAAAGGCGAGTCTTGAGCCCAATACTTGGAACCTCCCTCATGCAACCAATGAATCCTTGCAAGCAGTTGTTGGCCAAGACTGGGCCCACTTGCATCCCCTAGCTCCGGATGAAGTGAGTCCCAAGTCCACCCCCATCTCTCTCATATATTATACGACCAAAATACCACCACTACTCCAACCCAAACCCATGAATTCCCCATTGCAACAAATGACAAGCCATAGGTTTCGCCTCCCATTTATGCGGACCCACTTAATCCCATATTACGGCTCATCCCCCCATTTAGATCTAGATTAAACCCAAAATCCTACCAAATCTCAACTGACCCAATCCCAATTCAACTGCTCAAATTCCTTTTACACTTTGACTCCAGAAAGTGAACACCATGAAACCCACAAGATCCTCTCCCCCTTTTATCACAAACAAATTTTTAGGTCCTCGGTTTCAAGGCAAAAGACGACGTGATGCTCCCTTCTAGCGCAGTCAATCCCTCGGTACACTTCTAGTTCATGATGAAAATCAACCACAATTTCTGTCGGAGAACAAACGAAGGAGGATAAAAGCTTGGGAAAGCAAATGTGCCTTCAATTTATGGCAAAAAGATAGAGGTAAATAATTTAGATCAAAGGCTATAATGGATGTTGAAATGGCAAGGGATATGGGAGTAATGCCAGGAGAGTAAATCATGTTACACATTAAGAAAAAAAGGGGAGCAAGGATTTCTCCATAAAAAGAGTTGGGTTCGTGGATAACAAAAAGAAAGAATAAGTCTTTTGTGGCACCTCCTTTTTAGTTGTGAAGCTCGTCAGACTTTGGTTCGGAAGACATGGATCTTCATTTCTCTATCATGCTTTCTATATCCGATAAAAATGCACGAAAACAAGGGGATGTGACTAACCCAACTCAGTCACAGCCGGAATCATGGATGTGATCTCATGGAATTGTCGAGGAATTAGTACCAGTGATAATCCGACAATTCTTGACTTATACTGACTGGTGTCTACTTATCATCCTACTTTTTTATTCCCACAGGAAACAAAGTCAAACCTTCTAGTATGTGTGGGTACATGTAGAAGGGTCAAAGGGAGGGTTAGTAGTTGTTTGCTGGGGTCCCTTTGACGTTCAAATAGTTCAAAAAGGTTCTAACTACATCTTTTGTAAGATAAGTACTTGCAATGGCAATGAATGGAACGTTTTGTTATTGTATAGAGCTTCTTATCATCAACATCGTCAGATTCTTTGGGCAGAAATTGTAAACTTACTTGCAGGGTATATAAATTTCTTCATAGTTGGAGATATTAATCAATTTGATAATTATCATGATAAAGTAGGTGGTGCCAATTTAATCAGAGGATGGGATCCAATAGAATGGAAGCATTCTCTTAACTTGCACGATATCCCCTTTCACGGGCTTAGACTTACTTGGTCTAACAATGGTCAGGAAGATGAAATAATAATGGAACGACTTAATCGAGCTTATGCCACTCCATCCTGGCTGGACCACCACCCAAACACATTAATTTGTAATCTTCCAATAGTGCAATCTGATTATGCTCCAATCATTTTATATACTAACCCTGCTCTACAGCAAAAAAGGCTCCCGTATCAAATCGAAAAGTAGTGTCTTAAGTCTCAACAGGTTGATGAATTAGTTCGGGAATTATGGCCACTAGAAATACAACGTTCTTCGCCATATCAAATTTCTCGTAAGTTAGTGTCATACGAATTAATTGAAATCCTGTTGCCTTGATGGAAAGTTATTTTGGGGATATCATTTGGAAGAACATTTTGCAACTCTTTAGGTAATGAGCCAACAAATTAATACTACACAACAACCTACTCAGTTAACAACATTGAGACAAGTCCTTATTGATGAAGCGAAATTGAGTCATTCATATTGGTCACAACGGATGAAGGAGAAGAATGTCCAACCGGGGCAACTTCCCACACATTATTTTTTTACTCGTATCAAACAACGTCAGAGGGATAATAGAATATATCGTATCTATTGAAACATACGAAAGGTGAATGGTTAGATAACACCATGGATATCGAAATAACATCTTGCAATATTTTAAAAGTATCTACATTAAATCGGGTGCTTCAGCGAGGGTGATGCCTCAACAACATGCAGATTCTATAGACCTAACTCTTAGGGAGCTGGACCTCCCTCAACTCTCAGAAGAAGACCAACTTCAGTTGCAAGCCCCCTTTACGCTTGTAGAAATTGAATGTGCAATGATGGATATTGATGAGGATAAATCCCCTGATCGGATGGATATACTTCAGCTATCTTCAGGTAATTCTGGTCGACTATGAAATATTCAGTTTTCCAGGCGGTCAATCACTTTTTCACAACTAGTTATTTTTTAGAAGAATGGAATCATAATTTAATAGTCCTGATCCCTAAGGTGCAACCTCCGGACGAAGTAAACCACCTGCGACCAATCAGTCTTTGCAATTGAATCTATAAGTGTGCTTCTAAATGTTTGGTCAATAGGATGAAATCTCTGTTTCCTTCCCTCATCTCAGATTACTAAAATGCCTTTGTCCCAGGTACGCATATGGATGACAATACTCTGATAAGCCATGAATTGACGCATGTTATTGACAAGCAACGATCCTTCACAAATTATCTGGCTGCTCTAAAACTGGATATGAATAAGGATTATGATAGAGTTAGTTGGTTGTTATCCTCAAGGTTCTCACAACTTATGGCTTCCCGCCACATTGGGTTGAACTCATCAACCAATGTATTTCAACGGTCTCATATAAAATCCTAGTTAACGGCTCAACAACACAACACTTCAAACCGGAATGTGGATTAAGACAGGGGGATCCACTTTCTCCGTATTTGTTTCTCTTCTGTATGGACATCCATTCCCTCATGACGACTATGGCCACTAATATTAATCAATTCAAAGGGTGTCCAGTGAACAAAGGAGGGAAGTCGATGTCGCATCTTTTCTTTGGAGATGACGCTCTTTTGTTCTTTAAATCAATACCAATGCCTGCCAAGCTGTCAAATCAGTAATCACAAGATTTTTTGCGATATATTAGGTCAGATGTTGAATTTCCAAATTCGTTTGTTTAATTCAGTCCTAATATTACTCGAGAAAGGCACGAGGAATTTTAGAGCATCCTTAGTTTGAATTCCCTTCAAAATATGGGACTTTATCTCGGGGTCCCATTGATATCCAAGAGATGAAAGCAAAGCATTTTACCTATTTACATGATGAGATTTGTTCCAAAATTGCATCACAGAATAACTGCAAGCTTCCCCAACCTGGCAAGCTTATCATCATTAATTCGATCCTAGTGGCGTCCGTGAATCATGTGCTTTCAATTTTCAAACTTCCAGCTATGATTTGTAATCGAATAGATGCCATGATTGCAAGTTCTTCTGGGCTGCAAACGATCTGAAAGGCATTCATTGGTGCAAGAGACAACAACTTCACCATCCGAAAGGGATGGGTGGGATAGGTGTCGAGCATATAGCTTTTTTCAATCAAGCTCTCATAATGAAAAGGTCTGGAGGATTCACCAAAATCCACAACTACTACTAGGACAGCTTATGAGGGATAAAAGTTCTATGACTCCGCGGATACGTCTAACACATTCTAAAATCTCTTGGGGGCTTCGAGGTTTATAGGCAGCGGAGAAAAGTCTCAATAAAAATTGTGCTTGAAAAATAGGGAATGGGTAACAAGTTACGATTGTGAATATGAAATGGGTCAATGGTACAACACCATTGTATAGGGATTGCATTTCGATTCAAGAAATAGGTAATACCAAAGTCAACACGCTTATTACTATAGACCAACAATGGGATATCACCAAAATCAATCAACTGTTTACCCCTCAGTCGGCTCGCAAAATTCACTCTATGGAACTCCTGATCAACGGTTCCACCAATGATTTGCACTATTGGATCGAGAAGATTTCGGGAGAATATACAACATACCTTTTAAAACAACATCAACAGGATATCAAGAGCATGACACCTTCGTTTGATACAAAAATTTTCGTATCATTTGGAGCCAGAACATCATGCCAAGATGGAAGTTATTCCTTTGGAAACTCTGGAATAACAATAAAGCCACGAGATGAATCTACTTTGGCGTAGCATAGGCCAGGATGATATATGTCCCACCTGTGGCCTTTCATTAGAAGATTTGCAATACCTGTTCTGGTTTCCCCTAGCTTCCGAGGCCTAGGTGACGAGTGATTTAAACATTAAATCTAGAAATAATTGCCATATTCGGTTTCAAGTATGGCTTACATACTGGATCCTATATCTTCACAAACTAGAGGGGTCGGATAGTGTCCGATGTCCAGTGTTTATCGCCATCATTTTGGGTACCTAGAGTACTCGAAATAAGGTCTTCTTCCGTAATTTGACGGCTAACCTTCTGAGGTCAGGAATAGAGTGAAATTAGCTCTACAACAACACAAAAATTTTACTCAAGGCCAAACCATGAATAGAAAAGAAATGGGAGACCCAACTTGTCCTTCAGGTTTTCTGGTAGCTAATATCGGGCTACTTTGTCATGGGATTCCCCAGCTTGTGCCACAAACAGATGGCTCTTGGGTTAAGCTTCTAGTATGGCAAGTGTGGCCTGGATCATCAACACTCCATAGTCACTACAAGGTAGTGGTGAAGCGATGCTTTTTCATGCAAGTACATCCCTTAACACAGTGGCCCGTGATTGTTGTTGCGCTCTATAATGGGCCACTGATCATCATTATACTCAAGTGGCGGTAGTTACAGATTGTACTCAGTTGGTACACCATTTTAACAGCAAGAAGCGTCTGAATATCCAAATTCGAAGCACCACTAGGGATATTGTTGTGATTCTAAGTCAATGTTATTTTGATGATGATAAACATTTTGTGCTATAACATGTATATATGTAACAATGATCTAAGAAAGCTATCAAGATTGGAAGTTCATGAAAGATTGAAGACTTTGAAAAAATAAATATTCAATATTTTGTTACATGTTTAGTTACTACGAAAATGTAATACATTAGAACGGTGTGATATATTGTGTGCCAAGTATAATAATGTTTAGGATGATTATTATTTTCTTAGAGTTAAGGAAATAAATAATCATGTTAATTTTATCTGTCTATCTTAAAAGGAAATTGTAATTCGAAATTTAGGATTTTTAAAGAAAACAGTTTTGATAAAGTTTTGGAAAAAACCGATTTATAAAAGGATTTTATAAAAACTGAATTTAAATAGTTTTCGGAAAAAATTGATTTAATAAAAAAAACCATGTTTAAATAGTTTCTATAAAAATAGGATTTTAGAAAACTGTTTTGGAAAAGAATTTCGAACATAGAGGAGTGTGTATAAAGATAAAAAGAAAACAAATTTGGTTATCAAAGTTTTGGATAAACATTGATTCAAGGAAAATTTATCTCTTTAGAGTTAAAGATAAAGTTTGTTTTCTAAAAGGAAAATGTTTTTAAAGGAGTAAAAGATAAACATATCTTTGAGAAGGATTTTCGATCAGTCCATAAGGTATAAATGGGTTTAAAGTTCAGTTTAATCACTCATGTTTTCTGAGAGAAAATTTCGAGATTTTAACAGCTGAAACAGTTTTCTAAGGCACAAAGTAGAGCACACACTAGGGGAAAAAAAGGAAGGGCTGCGCTGGAAGGGCTGCGTATTCTTCAAAACGCAACCTGTAACACCCCGATAATTCTCTCTTTCTAGAAAATACTTTTATAATAACCTTAGAGAATTATCCAGGCATTATCGCCCGTGTGATAACGTTTCGGCTTACTCAGAATTTTGCAGCGGAAAACAACTTATTAAAAATCAACTTTATTAAAACTTATGAAACCAAAAACAATTGTCTGAAAATAAACACACCAACTTAAAACTATTGTCTGAAAACATAACTCCTATGAAAACAACTTAAATGAATCTAATAATACAAGAGTCTCTCCATTCCAGATTCCCCAATGATATGCATCTTCGAACCAGTAATGTCAATGATGTCTTGACTCTACTCCCCCGAAGGATCACCACAGGATAAATAGGCAAAGCCATGATCACAAACACAGACAAGCACGTAATCAGCAAAGCTGAGTACTACATATCAAACATACATAACCCTAAACATGATATTACAAAAATATAACTTGCAGGAATAAATAATAATAAAACATATATTAATCTGCAGATGACTCTTACTGAACTAGACTCTAAACTTCATTTATTTCTTTAAATGGAATAGTTATTGGACGAGTTGTCTATACTAGAAAATAGGAAATATGGGAGCTACCACATATATTCCAAAATTGACCTGCGATATTGAGGAACCTTTAACTAATGAGGAAAGGTGATCAATCCAATCCTAGGAAAGCCATGGGCTACCACCATGTACTCCAATCCTTAGTGTCCAACTCTAGACGTGTACCAGTCTAAAGTCTATAACCTATTCTCGTTTCACTTTACGTTGCATACATTTTAATACTTGTGTTGACACCAACCAAGCAAATAACACATAACTAATAATCACATAATCATCACAGAAATCCTTTTTATCTTAGAATTAACAAGTGTTCACAACTTATCAATCAAGACTCCTTTAACTTCTTTTTATACTTTACCAACTTACTTGTTGAACTTTGTCAACAATAACAATTACCTCTATATAGGTATAACTTGTACTTACCAAATAAGATCCACGGTTCTTATAAGATAAATAAATAATACTCACGAATCCATGTAACACATGATTCAATCTTACTTACATTAATTCAGTCACGAATTAATAAATAAACCTGACTTATCTGCTTGCATCAAACTTCCATACAAACATTCATACTCATAAATACTTCTAGTTTACATGTAGCACACAGACAAATAACATGTAAAACAATTCCAGTAAATCATATATATGAACAAATAGAGTTCTATACATGATACTAATAAATAAAACATCCTTACAGCATGTTTCTAAATCATATAGCACGTAGACAATGTACGTACCTTGTATAAACAAATCTGTAGGCCACTTTTACGCTCTAAAAGTCTCCCACTACGAATTCTCCACCTAGAAAATAAAATAATGAAATAAATACCTTGAACTAAAAATTTACAGCAACTTTAAAAACGACCCAAACCCCTTAAACGTGTTTTAAAAATCGTTTTTACATATCAAACTTTCGTTATTTTTAATCCCTAGTATAGTACAACTATTCTAGTGATTAAAAATCATTTAAAACCCTTAAAATACGTATTTTTCTGAAATTACAGCACTTATAAAATTTTATAAATCTTCTGAAAATATATTTAATACATATAAAATTATATGCTAACCAAATCTCATGATTTTATTTTATAAATATAGTTTCTAGTGATTAAAAACCCTAAAAACTATATCTTTCATAATAAAACTGAAAATAATTACTATAATAAAATCTGGAATTTATTATAAATATTCATATGTTAGCCGAAATATATATTGTATAAAAAAAATAATTTAAATCATATACATCCTAATAAATAATAAAATAATATAGAAACTAATACTTTAATGGAATCTTAGAGAAGAAGAAAAGAAAAACAACCACAACAAGGAGGAAGGAAGGCGCTGGACAGCAGCAAGGGCCAAACAGGACTGGCGGCAGCAAGTTCTTGGCTCAAAGAAAGATTTGTGACGTTTCTTGTTCAACAAGAAACGTTACTTAGCGAAGAAGAAACAACTTTTGAGAGAAAATATGAAAAACACGCTCAAAGAGGAGAGAGAACAAGATGAGCGCCGGGTAGAGAGAAAGAAAGATCACGTGGAAGAGGAGATGGAGAAATATAATGTGTAGGGTAAAATTTTGGGTTTTTAGGATATTTAAATAGAGACTTTTCCTTTTGGGCATAGGAAAAGAGATTTTAATAATTAAAACTTTGATGACTAATAAGTTGGGCTCATTAGGACTTTAGTCATCAAATAACCTTCTCCCTTTTTATCAGTTTTGGGCTTTTGATTCCATTAAGCTTCCTTTTTAAATACGCTTTTAATAATTAAAACTCTTATTAAACATGCTTAATTAAAACATTACAAATTTTATTAAGCTATGAAAATATTTTTAGTTGACTTTTAAAATAGTCAACCCTTTTTAAAAGTCAAATCATTTTCCAAACTCATTTGGATTTAAATATAACTACATAAATACTTTAGTATATTTATGAAAATTCTTTAAAATTGTGGGGGATTCACAACCTTCTTTATTGTAGGGCTGCAGTTTTAAATAAAACGCAACCCTTCTTTACAGTAGAGCTGCGCTTTTAAAGAAAAGCGCAACCTTTTGCGCTTGTCTAAAAAACGCAGCCCTTCTTACAGTTAGAAGGGGTGCGTTTTTTAGTCAAGCGCATCACTTTATAGTGAAGGGCTGCACTTGACTAAAAAACGCAGCCCTTCTAACTGTAAGAAGGGCTGCGTTTTTTAGACAAGCGCAACCCTTTTTTGTGAAGGGCTGCACTTGTCCAAAAAAACGCAGCCTTTTAGTTAAGAAGGGCTGCGTTTTTTTGAATAAGAAGCACCTCCTTATCATTTTTTTTTGATTCTAATTGAGCGCATGTATAGTATACCCAAGCATAATTCATCCTTTCCCTCCCTTAGAAAAATTTTAACGAGCGAGAAAATCCCCTTCCACCACCCACCTTCGTCCACTGTGCGAACCCTAACTCCGCCACCGCCACCAACGCGCCACCGCCACGACGACGTACCAACTGCATTGACTCCATTGGTTCATTCTCTCCTCTCCCCCACCACCTTCTCTTCTCTTCTCTCCTCCACTACGAGTTATTATCATCACTTCTTTCACTCTCTTTCGCGGTAAATCCCCTCTCAATATCTCTCCTCTTTTACGTTTCTTTATTTTTTGTTGAATTTGATGGAAACTTCTATTTTTTGTTGTTAAATATGCTTGTATTTGCTCAAAGAGTGATTGTTTGGGGTGGGTTGGGGTGGGGGAGGGCTGAGGGAGGGTGGGTTGGGGTAGGGGTGCTGGGCAGGTGGTGGGGGAGGGCTGGCAGGGGTGGGGAGGGCTGGCAGGGATGGGGATGGATGGCAGGGATGGGGGATGGCTGGCGGGGGTGGGGGAGGGTTAGGGAGGCTGGACAGGGGGGACGGTGCAATGGGTGGGGAGGGCTGGCAGGGGTAGGGGAGGGCTGGGGATGCTGGGCAGGGGGTGGGGAGGGCTGGAAGGGGTTGGGGGAGGGCTGGGGATGCTGGGCATGGGGTGGGGGAGGGTGGGGGAGGGTTGGCGGGGGCGGGGTAGGTTGTGGTCTTGTGGAGGTAGATTTATTTGTATGTGTTTCTTGATATGAGATTGTATGAAAACGCAATGTGATTTAGCTATATGAAATCTAACAAGTTGTTTGAATCATCATATATAGCCTAGATACCCGTTCAAGACTTACTCATTAGGAGTAAGTCTTGAATAGTCCCGGTTTGGGACTGTTCTTGGACGTTTGATCTCACTTAGGTGGTGAATGTGTGTCTTCTTTTCAATTCTGAGGAAAATCTTGGCTTATCGTTTCTCTACATTGTTTCTGGGTACATATGTAGATAAGCAATTATCTACATTGTTACTTGGAGAACTGTAGGGAAATGCTGCCGGATTTTCCTTAGAATTGAAAAGTTGGCATATATTCACTAGTGAGATTAGACGTCCAAGGATGGGTTAGGTTGGAGTGATAAGGACCTTGACTGCATGCATACAATTGAACATGTACTATCTTGCTTGTTTATACGTGTGTGATTTGAATATGTGAGTGTATGTACTTTAATAATGATTGATGCATTATAATGAATGTTGTGTTTAATTATTAGAGGTGGTCTTCTTGAATGAGATGGATCGTACTTGGATGTATGGTAGTCGTGAATCGATTGAGTTTGTGAAGGGGTCTCGGAATTCTGTAAAGTCATTAGAATATCAAACATCCTCTGGAGCAGTCGACTTTTATTGTCCTTGTTTGGATTGTAGAAATGTGAGCAAGGTTAGTAGTATACATGTGGTTAGGGAGCATGTTTTCGCCGTGGGTTTAGGCCTCAATACCACGTATGGTTTGGCATGGTGAGCAGGGGAGGTATATGGAAGCTCTGGAGTAAAGAATGATGTATGTGAAGAAAAAGAAGGATGATGATGATTAGGGGATGAGAATTTGGATGATGAATTTGGAGATGAGATAGGGATCGGGTAGACGAGATGATACACGAGGTTGAAGATCAGTCGTGTAAACGACCTCGTATTTTTTAGTGTATGTCCTAGGCTGCTGAAAAACCGTTGTATCTAGGTTGTACAAAGTACACCAAACTTTCCGTGTGGTAACACTGTTCAACATTAAGTCGAACGCTGGTTGGACGGACTCTAGTTTCACATCGTTGTTGGAAGTTTTAGCTGAGATGCTCCCTGATGGAAATGAACTGCCAAAGTCGTACTATTATGCGAAGAAGCTGATGTGTCCTTTGGGTTTAGAGTACGAGCGGATACATGCTTGTCCTAACGATTGTGTGCTTTATCGTAATGAGTATGAGCATTTACATGAGTGTCCACGTTGTGGATTGTCGAGGTACAAGCGTGAAGGAGCTGGAGGTAGTGAAGGACCACCAGCAAGGTGTTGTGGTATCTACCCATAATACCTAGATTTAAGCGCATGTTCTCAATTAAAGGAGATGCGAAGAATTTGAGGTGGCATGCAGATCGTAGGAAGAAAGACGGTCTGCTCAAGCATCCGGCTGATTCGCCTGAGTGGAAAACTATCACAGGGTGCATAAGTCATTTGGTAATGAGGATAGGAATCTGAGGCTTGGATTATGTACGGATGGCATGAACCCTTTTGGCAATCTCAGTCGCAGCATAGTACATGGCCAGTAGTTTTAGTGGTTTATAACTTGCCTCCTTGGTTGTGCATGAAACGCAAGTACATGATGTGTCGTTCTTATATCGGGGCCCAAACAACCTGGAAATGACATAGATGTTACCTTCAGCCGCTTGTTGAAGATTTACAGAAGATGTGGAACGAAGGAGTGTTAGTATTTGATGCGTATGCTAATGAGATGTTCACTCTGCGTGCCATGCTTTTTTGTACTATGAACGATTATCCAGCTTATGGGAACTTATCTGGGTATAAGACTAAAGGAAAACAACCTTGCCCGATTTGTTTAGATGACATGAAATCTACACACCTTAAGGGCTGCAAACATGTGTATATGCGCACACGAAGGCTCCTCAGCCGCGACCATCCTATCGGTTTAAGAAGAAGGCATTCGATGGGACGGTTGAAGAAGAAGTTGCTCATAGACCATTAACTGGTACTGAAGTTTATAATCAGGTGAAGGGCATTGAAACAGTCTTTGGTAAACCTGCTAGTGAGGTTGATCGACCTACAGGATTATGGAAAAAGTCCATTTTTTGGAAACTCCCATATTGGAAAGATCTAAAGGTCAGACATTGTTTGGATGTCATGCACATAGAGAAGAATGTTTGTGAAGCTATTCTCGCGACACTTATGAATATTCCGGGAAGACAAAAGTTGTAAGGCGTCAAGACTTTACTTGGAAAAAGGGGTTCGACCAGAGTTGTGGGCTCAGAAAAGGGACGGAAGAAGAAGAAAAGGGAGGAAAGGGTTGATGATGAAACTCAGAAAAGTAAAAAGAGTGGAGGATTCGGAGAAGAATTATTTGCCACCAGCTTGCTACACGATGTCGCGTGCAGAGAAACGGATTTTTTGCGAGTCATTGTATGGCATTAAGGTCCCATGGCTACTCATCGAATATGAAGCGCTTTGTTACCTTAAATGGTGAGTTGAAGTTATCGAGTATGAAATCGCACGATTGTCATGTCATGATGCAAGTATTCTTACCGATTGCAATTCGTGGGATACTTCCAAAGCATGTGAGGCACACCATTACAGAACTGTGTTCATTTTTTCATATAATATGCAGCAAAGTCCTAGAACCATCGACCCTCGATTCCTTGCAGGCCAGAGTAGTTGAAACTCTATGCAAATTTGAGATGTATTTCCCCCCTGCATTCTTTGACATTATGGTCCATCTCATTGTCCATCTAGTTCAAGAAATTAAGCTTGTGGTCCAGTGTTTTTGAGGTGGTGCTATCCTTTTGAGAGATATATGGGAACTTTGAAGGATAAAGTTCGAATCCTGCACAACCAGAAGGTAGTATAATTCAAGGGATTGTGGGTGAAGAGATCAGTAATTTTGTGGCTGAGTATTTTCTAGTGTTATCCTGTTGGACTTCCGACATCCGACACGAGGGCAACTTGAGGGCAAGGGTACAATTGGTTCAAAATTGATCACACCTTCCTAGAAAAGCGTAAACAAGCTCACTTATTTGTATTGCATCACGTACCAGTGTCCATCCTTATTTAATGAACATATGGAGGAATTACGTGTTAGCAATCCTGGAAAAGGAGTGAGGGCATTGACGCAAATGCATAACAAGACTTTCCTTGATTGGTTTCATAAACGAGTACTTAATGATTTGGATGAAAGTGTTCCTGAAACAGTCAAGTGGTTAGCATTTGGTCCTCGTGAAGCTGTATGCTCTTATGAGGGTTATTATATTAATGGGTATATGTTTTGGACTGAACGTCAAAATCTGAAGTCAAGATCGCAACAAAATAGTGGTGTTTCACTTGTGGCGTCGTCTACACAATACACAAGCTTGAAGGATAAGTCGCCTAGTACATGCTGAAAGCAACTATTATGGGTGAATACAAGAAATATGGGAGCTGGACTACTGTACTTTTAATATTTGCCTCTTGTGTTGCAATGGGTTGACGATAATCGACTTGTGAAGAAAAGATGATCCTTGCGGATTCACTCTTGTTGACCTTAGTCGTCTACGTGAAACTGAGGAGCCATTTGTAATTGCATCACAAGTCAAGCAAGTATTTTTTGTAACTGATCCTGCTGATCATAAGTGGTCAATTGTTGTACCTGGTAAAAGGAGTATCCTCGGTATTGGTGATGTTGATAATGAGGAAGAATATGATGCATTTGAGGACCTCCCCCCTTTTACCTATCCTGAAATAGTGTGGAAGATGATGTGAAATGTCGGAGAACTATATGCGTGTAGATCACAGGAAGGGATACATGTACTTGAGGATCCTAAGAAACGGAGAAGGTCAATAAATCATGAGACATAAACTCAGGTCTGTGTAATTTCTCCAATTTGCAACTATTTAAGGCCTATTTTTGTCTCCTCGCTCCCAAATCGTACTTATCGAGTCATTTAACCCCAAATTCTCTTCTAACATGCTTGGATGAGGTATAATGTAACTATTGTAGATTTATAGTCATGCATTTGTTGTTGGTTGCATTTCGGGAACAAAAAGGGCATTTCAGGCCTATTTTCGCCTTTTTGCTCCCAAATAATACTTATCGAGTCATTTAACCCCAAATTCTATTTGAACATGCTTATATGAGGTATAATGTAACTATTGTGTAGAGTTATAGGCTTGCATTTGTTGTTGGTTGCATTTCGGGAACGAAAAGGGGCCTATTTTTTGCCTTTTCGCTCCCAAATCGTACTTATCGAGTCATTTAACCCCAAATTCTCTTTGAACATGCTTATATGAGGTATAATGTAACTAGTGTGTAGAGTTATAGTCATGGATTTGTTGTTGGTTGCATTTCGGGCCAATTTTTGCCTTTTCGCTCCCAAATCGTACTTATCGAGTCATTTAACCCCAAATTCTCTTTGAACATGCTTATATGCACTAGTGGAAAAATGAAGAAGGGCTACGCTGAAAAAGGCCTGTAGGGCTACGCTTTTTGACAGCAGCCCTTTCAGTAGCAGCCCATCACTTTTTAAGTAGGGTTGCGCTAGAAAGGCGCAGCCCTTAAGCTAGAAGGGTTGCGCTAGTTAGGAAAAAGAGCAGCCCTTCTAGCGCAGCCCTTCCTACCAAAAAAAAAAAAATTAATTTTTTTTTTTGACATTTTTTTACTCATAATCTCACATTTTCTGAAATTAAACAGAAGAGAAGAGAAACGAAACGAAAATACTAAACCCAAAACAAAAAAAGAATGAAACGAAAATGAAAAAAAGGAACAAAAACTAATATACAGAAGAGAAGAAATTATAGATCTGGAAATACAAGAACATTAATCAAAACAAAGAGAAGTATACAAGAACATTAATCAAAATAAACAAAGAGAAGTATACAAGAACATTAATCAAAACAAAGAGAAGTATACAAGAACATTAATCAAAATAAACAAAGAGAAGTATACAAGATCATTATAGATCTGAAAATACAATAACTACCTCCAAACATTAACCTAATAATGTTTAAATACATAAAACAAAACCCTAATACATAATTCAAGGGGAAAAAAATTCGGAAAAACTTAAAATGCCTATTTGGAGGCTTAAACGAACTCGGATGGCTTAAAAAGCCTAAACATCATGGCGTAGAGGTGAGTTTGACTCGTTGGCCCGTTCCGCTTTCGAAAAGGTATCACAATAGGCAATCGGACTCCGTCGGCATGTTTAGTGCAAATCATTTCAAGATTTTTGTCGCAAATGTTTATGGGAGTTTTTGATAGAGAAGAGAGGATGAGAGAGAAGAGAGGATGAGAGAGAAGGAGGAAAGTAATAATGAGGGACGTGAGAGAGGAGAGAGAATGAGGGATAATATATTTGACGAATCCCGCTTAATATTTGAAGCCCGTGAACTTGAATTTTTCAAAATTTTTTAAGAAGGGCTGCGCTTTTCTTCAAAAGCGCAGCCCTACTTAGTCAGAAGGGCTGCGCCTTTTATAAAAGCGCAGCCCTTCACTTAGTAGGGCTGCGCTTTTAGAAAAAGCGCAACCTTCTGTTGTGTAGGGCTGCGCTTTTAGAAAAAGCACAACCCTTCCTCCGCATCCCTTCCTTTTTTTCCCCTAGTGATGAGGTATAATGTAACTATTGAGTAGAGTTATAGGCTTGCATTTGTTGTTGATTGCATTTCGGGAACGAAAAGGGTATTTCGGGCCTTTTTTGCCTTTTCGCTCCCAAATTGTACTTATCGAGTCATTTAACCCCAAATTCTCTTTGAACATGCTTATATGAGATATAATGCAACTATTGTGTAGAGTTATAGGCTTGAATTTGTTGTTGATTGCATTTCGGGAACGAAAAGGGCATTTCGGGTATATTTTTGCCTTTTCGCTCCCAAATCGCTCCCTTTTCGCTGCAACCCCCCACTGCCTTGCTGCTGCCCCCTCCCCCACTGCCTTGTTGCTGCACACCCCCTCCCCCACTGCCTGCTGCTGCCCCATCCCTTCCCCTGCTGCACACCCCCTCCCCCACTGCCTTGCTGCTGCCCCCTCCTGCGTTGTTGCTGCACCCCCCTCCCCCACTGCCTTGTTGCTGACCCCGTCCCCCACTGCCTTGCTGCTGCACACCCCCCTCCCCACTCCCTGCTGCTGCTGCCCCCTTTCCCCTACTGCACACCCCTCCCCTACTACCTTGCTGCTGTCCCCTCCCCCACTACCTTACTGCTGCACCCCTCCCCACTGCCTTGCTGCTGCACCCCCCCCTCCCACTGCCTTGCTGCTGCACACCCCCCTCCCCACTGCCTGCTGCTGCCCCTCCTTCCCCTACTACACACCCCCTCCCCACTGCCTTGCTGCTGCCCCTCCCCCACTACCTTGCTGCTGCACCCCCTCCTCCATTGCCTTGCTGCTGCACCCCCTCCCCCACTGCCTTGCTGCTGCACACCCCCTCCCCACTGCCTGCTACTGCCCCTCCCTTCCCTGCTGCACCCCCCCTCCCCCACTGCCTTGCTGCACACCCCCTGCCCCACTGCCCTCTGCAAACCCCCCCTTCCCCACAGTGGCCAGCTGCACCCTCCTCTCCCCCATTACACTACAGTGCCCTGCTGCACACCCACACGCTGCTCCCCTCCCCCAATGCACTGCACACCGCCCCTCCCCACTGCCCCTGCACACAACCTCCTCCCTACTGCACCCCTCCCTGCACAAAGCCCCTCCCCACTGCCCCTGCACACAACCCCCTCCCCCACTGCCCTGCTGCACACCCTCCCCTCCCCCACTGCCTTGCTGCACTTTCTCCGTATTTGTTTCTCTTCTGTATGGACATCCATTCCCTCATGACGACTATGGCCACTAATATTAATCAATTCAAAGGGTGTCCAGTGAACAAAGGAGGGAAGTCGATGTCGCATCTTTTCTTTGGAGATGACGCTCTTTTGTTCTTTAAATCAATACCAATGCCTGCCAAGCTGTCAAATCAGTAATCACAAGATTTTTTGCGATATATTAGGTCAGATGTTGAATTTCCAAATTCGTTTGTTTAATTCAGTCCTAATATTACTCGAGAAAGGCACGAGGAATTTTAGAGCATCCTTAGTTTGAATTCCCTTCAAAATATGGGACTTTATCTCGGGTCCCATTGATATCCAAGAGATGAAAGCAAAGCATTTTACCTATTTACATGATGAGATTTGTTCCAAAATTGCATCACAGAATAACTGCAAGCTTCCCCAACCTGGCAAGCTTATCATCATTAATTCGATCCTAGTGGCGTCCGTGAATCATGTGCTTTCAATTTTCAAACTTCCAGCTATGATTTGTAATCGAATAGATGCCATGATTGCAAGATTCTTCTGGGCTGCAAACGATCTGAAAGGCATTCATTGGTGCAAGAGACAACAACTTCACCATCCGAAAGGGATGGGTGGGATAGGTGTCGAGCATATAGCTTTTTTCAATCAAGCTCTCATAATGAAAAGGTCTGGAGGATTCACCAAAATCCACAACTACTACTAGGACAGCTTATGAGGGATAAAAGTTCTATGACTCCGCGGATACGTCTAACACATTCTAAAATCTCTTGGGGGCTTCGAGGTTTATAGGCAGCGGAGAAAAGTCTCAATAAAAATTGTGCTTGAAAAATAGGGAATGGGTAACAAGTTACGATTGTGAATATGAAATGGGTCAATGGTACAACACCATTGTATAGGGATTGCATTTCGATTCAAGAAATAGGTAATACCAAAGTCAACACGCTTATTACTATAGACCAAATGGGATATCACCAAAATCAATCAACTGTTTACCCCTCAGTCGGCTCGCAAAATTCACTCTATGGAACTCCTGATCAACGGTTCCACCAATGATTTGCACTATTGGATCGAGAAGATTTCGGGAGAATATACAACATACCTTTTAAAACAACATCAACAGGATATCAAGAGCATGACACCTTCGTTTGATACAAAAAATTTTCGTATCATTTGGAGCCAGAACATCATGCCAAGATGGAAGTTATTCCTTTGGAAACTCTGGAATAACAATAAAGCCACGAGATGAATCTACTTTGGCGTAGCATAGGCCAGGATGATATATGTCCCACCTGTGGCCTTTCATTAGAAGATTTGCAATACCTGTTCTGGTTTCCCCTAGCTTCCGAGGCCTAGGTGACGAGTGATTTAAACATTAAATCTAGAAATAATTGCCATATTCGGTTTCAAGTATGGCTTACATACTGGATCCTATATCTTCACAAACTAGAGGGGTCGGATAGTGTCCGATGTCCAGTGTTTATCGCCATCATTTTGGGTACCTAGAGTACTCGAAATAAGGTCTTCTTCCGTAATTTGACGGCTAACCTTCTGAGGTCAGGAATAGAGTGAAATTAGCTCTACAACAACACAAAAATTTTACTCAAGGCCAAACCATGAATAGAAAAGAAATGGGAGACCCAACTTGTCCTTCAGGTTTTCTGGTAGCTAATATCGGGCTACTTTGTCATGGGATTCCCCAGCTTGTGCCACAAACAGATGGCTCTTGGGTTAAGCTTCTAGTATGGCAAGTGTGGCCTGGATCATCAACACTCCATAGTCACTACAAGGTAGTGGTGAAGCGATGCTTTTTCATGCAAGTACATCCCTTAACACAGTGGCCCGTGATTGTTGTTGCGCTCTATAATGGGCCACTGATCATCATTATACTCAAGTGGCGGTAGTTACAGATTGTACTCAGTTGGTACACCATTTTAACAGCAAGAAGCGTCTGAATATCCAAATTCGAAGCACCACTAGGGATATTGTTGTGATTCTAAGTCAATGTTATTTTGATGATGATAAACATTTTGTGCTATAACATGTATATATGTAACAATGATCTAAGAAAGCTATCAAGATTGGAAGTTCATGAAAGATTGAAGACTTTGAAAAAATAAATATTCAATATTTTTGTTACATGTTTAGTTACTACGAAAATGTAATACATTAGAACGGTGTGATATATTGTGTGCCAAGTATAATAATGTTTAGGATGATTATTATTTTCTTAGAGTTAAGGAAATAAATAATCATGTTAATTTTTATCTGTCTATCTTAAAAGGAAATTGTAATTCGAAATTTAGGATTTTTAAAGAAAACAGTTTTGATAAAGTTTTGGAAAAAACCGATTTATAAAAGGATTTTATAAAAACTGAATTTAAATAGTTTTGGAAAAAATTGATTTAATAAAAAAAACCATGTTTAAATAGTTTCTATAAAAATAGGATTTTAGAAAACTGTTTTGGAAAAGAATTTCGAACATAGAGGAGTGTGTATAAAGATAAAAAGAAAACAAATTTGGTTATCAAAGTTTTGGATAAACATTGATTCAAGGAAAATTTATCTCTTTAGAGTTAAAGATAAAGTTTGTTTTCTAAAAGGAAAATGTTTTTAAAGGAGTAAAAGATAAACATATCTTTGAGAAGGATTTTCGATCAGTCCATAAGGTATAAATGGGTTTAAAGTTCAGTTTAATCACTCATGTTTTCTGAGAGAAAATTTCGAGATTTTAACAGCTGAAACAGTTTTCTAAGGCACAAAGTAGAGCACACACTAGGGGAAAAAAAGGAAGGGCTGCGCTGGAAGGGCTGCGTATTCTTCAAAACGCAACCTGTAACACCCCGATAATTCTCTCTTTCTAGAAAATACTTTTATAATAACCTTAGAGAATTATCCAGGCATTATCGCCCTGTGATAACGTTTCGGCTTACTCAGAATTTTGCAGCGGAAAACAACTTATTAAAAATCAACTTTATTAAAATTATGAAACCAAAAACAATTGTCTGAAAATAAACACACAACTTAAAACTATTGTCTGAAAACATAACTCCTATGAAAACAACTTAAATGAATCTAATAATACAAGAGTCTCTCCATTCCAGATTCCCCAATGATATGCATCTTCGAACCAGTAATGTCAATGCTGTCTTGACTCTACTCCCCCGAAGGATCACCACAGGATAAATAGGCAAAGCCATGATCACAAACACAGACAAGCACGTAATCAGCAAAGCTGAGTACTACATATCAAACATACATAACCCTAAACATGATATTACAAAAATATAACTTGCAGGAATAAATAATAATAAAATATATATTAATCTGCAGACGACTCTTACTGAACTAGACTCTAAACTTCATTTATTTCTTTAAATGGAATAGTTATTGGACGAGTTGTCTATACTAGAAAATAGGAAATATGGGAGCTACCACATATTCCAAAATTGACCTGCGATATTGAGGAACCTTTAACTAATGAGGAAAGGTGATCAATCCAATCCTAGGAAAGCCATGGGCTACCACCATGTACTCCAATCCTTAGTGTCCAACTCTAGACGTGTACCAGTCTAAAGTCTATAACCTATTCTCGTTTCACTTTACGTTGCATACATTTTAATACTTGTGTTGACACCAACCAAGCAAATAACACATAACTAATAATCACATAATCATCACAGAAATCCTTTTTATCTTAGAATTAACAAGTGTTCACAACTTATCAATCAAGACTCCTTTAACTTCTTTTTATACTTTACCAACTTACTTGTTGAACTTTGTCAACAATAACAATTACCTCTATATAGGTATAACTTGTACTTACCAAATAAGATCCACGGTTCTTATAAGATAAATAAATAATACTCACGAATCCATGTAACACATGATTCAATCTTACTTACATTAATTCAGTCACGAATAATAAATAAACCTGACTTATCTGCTTGCATCAAACTTCCATACAAACATTCATACTCATAAATACTTCTAGTTTACATGTAGCACACAGACAAATAACATGTAAAACAATTCCAGTAAATCATATATATGAACAAATAGAGTTCTATACATGATACTAATAAATAAAACATCCTTACAGCATGTTTCTAAATCATATACATCCTAATAAATAATAAAATAATATAGAAACTAATACTTTAATGGAATCTTAGAGAAGAAGAAAAGAAAAACAACCACAACAAGGAGGAAGGAAGGCGCTGGACAGCAGCAAGGGCCAAACAGGACTGGCGGCAGCAAGTTCTTGGCTCAAAGAAAGATTTGTGACGTTTCTTGTTCAACAAGAAACGTTACTTAGCGAAGAAGAAACAACTTTTGAGAGAAAATATGAAAAACACGCTCAAAGAGGAGAGAGAACAAGATGAGCGCCGGGTAGAGAGAGAAAGAAAGATCACGTGGAAGAGGAGATGGAGAAATATAATGTGTAGGGTAAAATTTTGGGTTTTTAGGATATTTAAATAGAGGCTTTTCCTTTTGGGCATAGGAAAAGAGATTTTAATAATTAAAACTTTGATGACTAATAAGTTGGGCTCATTAGGACTTTAGTCATCAAATAACCTTCTCCCTTTTTATCAGTTTTGGGCTTTTGATTCCATTAAGCTTCCTTTTTAAATACGCTTTTAATAATTAAAACTCTTATTAAAACATGCTTAATTAAAACATTACAAATTTTATTAAGCTATGAAAATATTTTAGTTGACTTTTAAAATAGTCAACCCTTTTTAAAAGTCAAATCATTTTCCAAACTCATTTGGATTTAAATATAACTACATAAATACTTTAGTATATTTATGAAAATTCTTTAAAATTGTGGGGGATTACACAACCCTTCTTTATTGTAGGGCTGCAGTTTTAAATAAAACGCAACCCTTCTTTACAGTAGAGCTGCGCTTTTAAAGAAAAGCGCAACCTTTTGCGCTTGTCTAAAAAACGCAGCCCTTCTTACAGTTAGAAGGGGTGCGTTTTTTAGTCAAGCGCATCACTTTATAGTGAAGGGCTGCACTTGACTAAAAAACGCAGCCCTTCTAACTGTAAGAAGGGCTGCGTTTTTTAGACAAGCGCAACCCTTTTTTGTGAAGGGCTGCACTTATCCAAAAAAACGCAGCCTTTTAGTTAAGAAGGGCTGCGTTTTTTTGAATAAGAAGCACCTCCTTATCATTTTTTTTTGATTCTAATTGAGCGCATGTATAGTATACCCAAGCATAATTCATCCTTTCCCTCCCTTAGAAAAATTTTAACGAGCGAGAAAATCCCCTTCCACACACCACCTTCGTCCACTGTGCGAACCCTAACTCCGCCACCGCCACAACGCGCCACCGCCCACGACGTACCAACTGCATTGACTCCATTGGTTCATTCTCTCCTCTCCCCCACACCTTCTCTTCTCTTCTCTCCTCCACTACGAGTTATTATCATCACTTCTTTCACTCTCTTTCGCGGTAAATCCCCTCTCAATATCTCTCCTCTTTTACGTTTCTTTATTTTTTGTTGAATTTGATGGAAACTTCTATTTTTTGTTGTTAAATATGCTTGTATTTGCTCAAAGAGTGATTGTTTGGGGTGGGTTGGGGTGGGGAGGGCTGAGGGAGGGTGGGTTGGGGTAGGGGTGCTGGGCAGGTGGTGGGGGGGCTGGCAGGGGTGGGGAGGGCTGGCAGGGATGGGGGATGGATGGCAGGGATGGGGGATGGCTGGCGGGGTGGGGGAGGGTTAGGGAGGCTGGACAGGGGGGACGGCTGGCAATGGGTGGGGAGGGCTGGCAGGGGGTAGGGGAGGGCTGGGGATGCTGGGCAGGGGGTGGGGGAGGGCTGGAAGGGGTTGGGGGAGGGCTGGGGATGCTGGGCATGGGTGGGGGAGGGTGGGGGAGGGTTGGCGGGGGCGGGGTAGGTTGTGGTCTTGTGGAGGTAGATTTATTTGTATGTGTTTCTTGATATGAGATTGTATGAAAACGCAATATAATTTAGCTATGAAATCTACAAGTTGTTTGAATCATCATAATAGACCTAGATACCCGTTCAAGACTTACTCATTAGGAGTAAGTCTTAAATAGTCCTCGGTTTAGGACTGTTCTTGGACGTTTGATCTCACTTAGGTGGTAAATGTGTGTCTTCTTTTCAATTCTGAGGAAATTCATGGCTTATCGTTTCTCTACATTGTTTACTGGGTACACATGTAGATAAGCAATTATCTACATTGTATACTTGGAGAACTATAGGGAAATGCTGCCGGATTTTCCTTAGAATTGAAAAGTTGGCATATATTCACTAGTGAGATTAGACGTCCAAGGATGGGTTAGGTTGGAGTGATAAGGACCTTCGGCTGCATACATACAATTGCACATGTCACTATCTTTGCTTGCTCTATACGTGTGTGATTTGAATATGTGAGTGTATGTACTTAAATAATGATTGATGCATTATAATGAATGTTGTGTTTAATTATTAGAGGTGGTCTTCTTGAATGAGATGGATCGTACTTGGATGTATGGTAGTCGTGAATCGATTGAGTTTGTGAATGGGTCTCGGAATTCTGTACAAGCATTAGAATATCAAACATCCTCTGGAGCAGTCGACTTTTATTGTCCTTGTTGATTGTAGAAATGTGAGCAAGGTTAGTAGTATACATGTGGTTAGGGAGCATGTCTTTCGCCGTGGGTTTAGGCCTCAATACCACGTATGGGTTTGGCATGGTGAGCAGGGGAGGTATATAGGAAGCTCTAGAGTAAAGAATGATGTATGTGAAGAAAAGAAGGATGATGAGTTAGGGGATGAGAATTTGGATGATGAGTTTGGAGATGACGATAGGGATCGGGTAGACGAGATGATACACGAGGTTGAAGATCAGTCGTGTAGACGACCTCGTATTTTTGAGTCTATGTCTAGGCTGCTGAAAAGTCGTTGTATCCAGGTTGTACAAAGTACACCAAACTTTCCGGGTGGTAACACTGTTCAACATTAAGTCGAAGCTGGTTGGACGGACTCTAGTTTCACATCGTTGTTGGAAGTTTTAGCTGAATATGCTCCCTGATGGAAATAGAACTGCCAAAGTCGTACTATTATGCGAAGAAGCTGATGTGTCCTTTCGGTTTAGAGTACGAGCGGATACATGCTTGTCCTAACGATTGTGTGCTTTATCGTAATGAGTATGAGCATTTACATGAGTGTCCACGTTGTGGATTGTCGAGGTACAAGCGTGAAGGAGCTGGAGGTAGTGAAGGACCACCAGCTAAGGTGTTGTGGTATCTACCCATAATACCTAGATTTAAGCGCATGTTCTAATTAAAGGAGATGCGAAGAATTTGAGGTGGCATGCAGATCGTAGGAAGAAAGACGGTCTGCTCAAGCATCCGGCTGATTCGCCTGAGTGGAAAACTATCAACAGGGTGCATAAGTCATTTGGTAATGAGGATAGGAATCTGAGGCTTGGATTATGTACGGATGGCATGAACCCTTTTGGCAATCTCAGTTCGCAGCATAGTACATGGCCAGTAGTTTTAGTGGTTTATAACTTGCCTCCTTGGTTGTGCATGAAACGCAAGTACATGATGTTGCTTCTTATATCGGGGCCCAAACAACCTGGAAATGACATAGATGTGTACCTCTAGCCGCTTGTTGAAGATTTACAGAAGATGTGGAACGAAGGAGTGTTAGTATTTGATGCGTATGCTAATGAGATGTTCACTCTGCGTGCCATGCTTTTTTGTACTATGAACGATTATCCAGCTTATGGGAACTTATCTGGGTATTTGTTTAGATGACATGAAATCTACACACCTTAAGGGCTGCAAACATGTGTATATGCGCACACGAAGGCTCCTCAGCCGCGACCATCCCTATCGGTTTAAGAAGAAGGCATTCGATGGGACGGTTGAAGAAGAAGTTGCTCATAGACCATTAACTGGTACTGAAGTTTATAATCAGGTGAAGGGCATTGAAACAGTCTTTGGTAAACCTGCTAGTGAGGTTGATCGACCTACAGGATTATGGAAAAGAGTCCATTTTTTGGAAACTCCCATATTGGAAAGATCTAAAGGTCAGACATTGTTTGGATGTCATGCACATAGAGAAGAATGTTTGTGAAGCTATTCTCGCGACACTTATGAATATTCCGGGAAGACAAAAGATGTTAAGGCGTCACGACTTTACTTGGAAAAAAGGGGCTTCGACCAGAGTTGTGGGCTCAGAAAAGGGACGGAAGAAGAAGAAAATAGTGGAGGAAAGGGTTGATGATGAAACTCAGAAAAGTAAAAAGAAGGTGGAGGATTCGGAGAAGAATTATTTGCCACCAGCTTGCTACACGATGTCGCGTGCAGAGAAACGGATTTTTTGCGAGTCATTGTATGGCATTAAGGTCCCAAGGCTACTCATCGAATATGAAGCGCTTTGTTACCTTAAATGGTGAGTTGAAGTTATCGAGTATGAAATCGCACGATTGTCATGTCATGATGCAAGTATTCTTACCGATTGCAATTCGTGGGATACTTCCAAAGCATGTGAGGCACACCATTACAGAACTGTGTTCATTTTTTCATATAATATGCAGCAAAGTCCTAGACCTCGACCCTCGATTCCTTGCAGGCCAGAGTAGTTGAAACTCTATGCAAATTTGAGATGTATTTCCCCCCCGCATTCTTTGACATTATGGTCCATCTCATTGTCCATCTAGTTCGAGAAATTAAGCTGTGTGGTCCAGTGTTTTTGAGGTGGTGCTATCCTTTTGAGAGATATATGGGAACTTTGAAGGATAAAGTTCGAAATCCTGCACAACCAGAAGGTAGTATAATTCAAGGGATTGTGGGTGAAGAGATCAGTAATTTTGTGGCTGAGTATTTTCTAGTGTTATCCTGTTGGACTTCCGACATCCCGACACGAGGGCAACTTGAGGGCAAGGGTACAATTGGTTCAAAATTGATCACACCTTCCTAGAAAAGCGTAAACAAGCTCACTTATTTGTATTGCATCACGTACCAGTGTCCATCCTTATTGAATGAACATATGGAGGAATTACGTGTTAGCAATCCTGGAAAAGGAGTGAGGGCATTGACGCAAATGCATAACAAGACTTTCATTGATTGGTTTCATAAACGAGTACTGAATGATTTGGATGAAAGTGTTCCTGAAACAGTCAAGTGGTTAGCATTTGGTCCTCGTGAAGCTGTACGCTCTTATGAGGGTTATGATATTAATGGGTATACGTTTTGGACTGAACGTCAAACTGAAGTCAAGATCGCAACAAAAAGTGGTGTTTCACTTGTGGCGTCGTCTACACAATACTCAAGCTCGAAGATAAGTCGCCTGTACATGCTGAAAGCAACTATTATGGGCGAATACAAGAAATATGGGAGCTGGACTACTGTACTTTTAATATTTGCCTCTTGTGTTGCAAGTGGGTTGACGATAATCGACGTTGTGTAAGAAAAGATGATCCTTGCGGATTCACTCTTGTTGACCTTAGTCGTCTACGTGAAACTGAGGAGCCATTTGTAATTGCATCACAAGTCAAGCAAGTATTTTTTGTAACTGATCCTGCTGATCATAAGTGGTCAATTGTTGTACCTGGTAAAAGGAGTATCCTCGGTATTGGTGATGTTGATAATGAGGAAGAATATGATGCATTTGAGGACCTCCCCCCTTTTACCTATCCTGAAATAGTGTGGAAGATGATGTGAATATGTCGGAGAACTATATGAGTGTAGATCACATGGAAGGGATACATGTACTTGAGGATCCTAAGAAACGGTAGAAGGTCAATAAATCATGAGACATAAACTCAGGTCTGTGTAATTTCTCAAATTTGCAACTATTTAAGGCCTATTTTTGTCTCCTCGCTCCCAAATCGTACTTATCGAGTCATTTAACCCCAAATTCTCTTCTAACATGCTTGGATGAGGTATAATGTAACTATTGTGTAGAGTTATAGTCATGCATTTGTTGTTGGTTGCATTTCGGGAACAAAAAGGGCATTTCAGGCCTATTTTCGCCTTTTTGCTCCCAAATAATACTTATCGAGTCATTTAACCCCAAATTCTATTTGAACATGCTTATATGAGGTATAATTAACTATTGTGTAGAGTTATAGGCTTGCATTTGTTGTTGGTTGCATTTCGGGAACGAAAAGGGCCTATTTTTGCCTTTTCGCTCCCAAATCGTACTTATCGAGTCATTTAACCCCAAATTCTCTTTGAACATGCTTATATGAGGTATAATGTAACTAGTGTGTAGAGTTATAGTCATGGATTTGTTGTTGGTTGCATTTCGGGCCAATTTTTGCCTTTTCGCTCCCAAATCGTACTTATCGAGTCATTTAACCCCAAATTCTCTTTGAACATGCTTATATGCACTAGTGGAAAAATGAAGAAGGGCTACGCTGAAAAAGGCCTGTAGGGCTACGCTTTTTGACAGCAGCCCTTTCAGTAGCAGCCCTTCACTTTTTAAGTAGGGTTGCACTAGAAAGGCGCAGCCCTTAAGCTAGAAGGGTTGCGCTAGTTAGGAAAAAGAGCAGCCCTTCTAGCGCAGCCCTTCCTACCAAAAAAAAAAAATTAATTTTTTTTTTTGACATTTTTTTACTCATAATCTCACATTTTCTGAAATTAAACAGAAGAGAAGAGAAACGAAACGAAAATACTAAACCCAAAACAAAAAAAGAATGAAACGAAAATGAAAAAAAGGAACAAAACTAATATACAGAAGAGAAGAAATTATAGATCTGGAAATACAAGAACATTAATCAAAACAAAGAGAAGTATACAAGAACATTAATCAAAATAAACAAAGAGAAGTATACAAGAACATTAATCAAAACAAAGAGAAGTATACAAGAACATTAATCAAAATAAACAAAGAGAAGTATACAAGATCATTATAGATCTGAAAATACAATAACTACCTCCAAACATTAACCTAATAATGTTTAAATACATAAAACAAAACCCTAATACATAATTCAAGGGGAAAAAAATTCGGAAAAACTTAAAATGCCTATTTGGAGGCTTAAACGAACTCGGATGGCTTAAAAAGCCTAAACATCATGGCGTAGAGGTGAGTTTGACTCGTTGGCCCGTTCCGCTTTCGAAAAGGTATCACAATAGGCAATCGGACTCCGTCGGCATGTTTAGTGCAAATTATTTCAAGATTTTTGTCGCAAATGTTTATGGGAGTTTTTGATAGAGAAGAGAGGATGAGAGAGAAGAGAGGATGAGAGAGAAGGAGGAAAGTAATAATGAGGGACGTGAGAGAGGAGAGAGAATGAGGGATAATATATTTGACGAATCCCGCTTAATACTTGAAGCCCGTGAACTTGAATTTTTCAAAATTTTTTAAGAAGGGCTGCGCTTTTCTTCAAAAGCGCAGCCCTACTTAGTCAGAAGGGCTGCGCCTTTTATAAAAGCGCAGCCCTTCACTTAGTAGGGCTGCGCTTTTAGAAAAAGCGCAACCCTTCTGTTGTGTAGGGCTGCGCTTTTAGAAAAAGCACAACCCTTCCTCCGCATCCCTTCCTTTTTTTCCCCTAGTGATGAGGTATAATGTAACTATTGAGTAGAGTTATAGGCTTGCATTTGTTGTTGATTGCATTTCGGGAACGAAAAGGGTATTTCGGGCCTTTTTTGCCTTTTCGCTCCCAAATTGTACTTATCGAGTCATTTAACCCCAAATTCTCTTTGAACATGCTTATATGAGATATAATGCAACTATTGTGTAGAGTTATAGGCTTGAATTTGTTGTTGATTGCATTTCGGGAACGAAAAGGGCATTTCGGGTATATTTTTGCCTTTTCGCTCCCAAATCGCTCCCTTTTCGCTGCAACCCCCCACTGCCTTGCTGCTGCCCCCTCCCCCACTGCCTGTGCTGCCCCCTCCCCCACTGCCTTGTTGCTGCACACCCTCCCCTGCTGCACACCCCCTCCCCACTGCCTTGCTGCTGCCCCCTCCTGCGTTGTTGCTGCACCCCCCTCCCCCAGTGCCTTGTTGCTGCACCCCCCTCCCCACTGCCTTGCTGCTGCACACCCCCTCCCCACTACCTGCTGCTGCCCCTCCCTTCCCCTACTGCACACCCCCCTCCCCTACTACCTTGCTGCTGTCCCCTCCCCCACTACCTTACTGCTGCACACCCTCCCCCACTGCCTTGCTGCTGCACCCCCCTCCCCCACTGCCTTGCTGCTGCACACCCCCCTCCCACTGCCTGCTGCTGCCGCCCCCTTCCCCTACTACACACCCCCTCCCCCTGCCTTGCTGCTGCCCCTCCCCCACTACCTTGCTGCTGCACCCCCTCCTCCACTGCCTTGCTGCTGCACCCCCCTCCCCCACTGCCTTGCTGCTGCACACCCCCTCCCCCACTGCCTGTACTGCCCCTCCCTTCCCCTGCTGCACCCCTCCCCTCCCACTGCCTTGCTGCACACCCCCCTGCCCCACTGCCCTCTGCAAACCCCCCTTCCCCCACAGTGGCCAGCTGCACCCCTCCTCTCCCCCATTACACTACAGTGCCCTGCTGCACACCCCACACGCTGCTCCCCTCCCCCAATGCACTGCACACCGCCCCTCCCCACTGCCCCTGCACACAACCTCCTCCCTACTGCACCCCTCCCTGCACAAAGCCCCTCCCCACTGCCCCTGCACACAACCCCCTCCCCCACTGCCCTGCTGCACACCCTCCCCTCCCCCACTGCCTTGCTGCACAGCCCTCTCCCCTAAATGTGCATTTTAATTTTTTTTATTAATGCGTATATTTGTACAATTTCAGGGACATGGCGGAGGTGCATACGGATACGAGTGCGGAACACACTACCGAGGATGAGTCTTTCGATATGAGAAAGGAACGGGGTAAATTGGTTCGAGCTCGTCGTGAAGAAAAAGACGCACAAAGCTCTAGGAAGTCATTGGCGACGAAAAAGAGAAAAGGAAGGGGACCTACAAAGTCACTAGGGAAACACACCCTAATGACTTTGGAGTACGATCATTTGGGGCAACCTTGTGGAAAATGGCGTCAAAAGTATGCCATGCAAGTTGGGATTTGCATGCATAAGCTCTCCATTCTCCACTCATGGAAAGAGGTGCCCAAGACTTTGAAGAAGTGTATTTGGGAAGATACTATGGTAAGCTTCGCGTACAATAACGTTTAGATTCTTAATTATTTAGTTAAATATATGTGTAATATTTACTAATTTGTGAACTGCATTTTTTGTAGAATCAATTCAATATCGAAGATGATGAAGCCAAGAATAATGTGTTTCAATCCGCGGTTGCCAAGAGATTCAGAGATTTCAAGGCTAAGTTAGTGTCTAGGTGGATCACTAAGCGGAGAAAAGTAGTGGGTATAAAGAAGAAGAACATTTACGGCAGAGAAACACTAACTGGTTATGAGGCTTTACCGGACACATCATTTGCACCCTCCAAGTTACCATATCGGATATGGAGGAATATCAAACCTGAAGAGTGGGAAGCATTTGTTGCTAAAAAAACAACCCCGGAAGCTATTGTAATAATATTTTACTAAGATCCAGTATTATTGTATAACACCATACCTAACCTTTGTTTATAATTGTGTGTTTCAGGAAACTCGTGAGAAAACTAGCGCGAGTGCATAAGCTAGGAAGTATTATCATCATCTGTGTGCTCACTTGTACGGTCAGGCGAGAGATAATTGGATGTTCAACCATTACCCCATGGTAGGGTCGACAACGGCAACGGGGACTAGCTCAACGACGACAGTTGCACAGCCTCTGCAACCAGATAGAGTCCTCGATCGGTGGTGTTCGATGCATGGGGTTGATGCAAAGGGACAAAGAGTCTTGCATGATCCCGGAGCACAACAGATAGCCAACGCCATTGTAAGTACAAATTATATGATTATATAAGGTATTTATAATATAACTTGTGCGCTCACGATCATTTTTCTCTTATCCTTATGTAGATTGGCTTGAAGGAAAAGGAGGCAACTGGTGAGTTCACTCCTAAAGGACACATTGATGCATTGCACGAGACTTTAGGACGGGACCACTATGGACGCGTGAGGGGCATATGAGGTGTCCGCCTCGGGTTGAGAAAGGTATATGGTGATCAATACACTACAACGACAAAATCGAGTGCAAGTAGTGTGAATTCGGCAGCTTCAAGTAGATGTGGAGGCTATGAAAGCTGCAATTCGGGAGGAGCTCAGAGAGGAGATGACACATAATTTCAGCGCCATTTTGGCGCAAATGGGTTTACCGACTTTTGGTGCATTCAAGAAGGGCAGAGTTATTACACGTATGCACCCTGATCCAGTTGTAGTACCGGAGTTGACGGTAATCACTTAATCCCTTTGTTTTATTAAACAACTATTGTTCTTAAATGCATGAAATTCTTACTATATATATGTTGTTTCATACACTAACTATAAATAGAGTTGTTTTTAAAGGAAGAGACACCATGTGAGCTATTAGCTCGAGGAGATGGTCATGCTAGTTTTATTCTCGTTGCTTATGGCCATGCACAACCCCCTAGTGACCGAGTACGATTGCACAACCAGTCAGTGGATGATATTCACTATGTGGTCAGCGTCAATGGGATTGTGGCTGGTTTCGAAGAATTACCTCTTCCGCTGTCGAAGCCAGAAGTTGGTCTACTTTAGTGACTGATGCCCTTGGCAGTTATGTTCTATGGCCACGTGCATTGGTGCGGTTTTCAGATGAGGTACAATGATTAACGTAACATATATATATATATATATATATATATATATATATATATATATATATATATATATATATATATATATATATATATATATATATATACACACTGTTCTCTTTTATATTTCCTATGATTGTCAGTAATATCTTATAATTTAACTAATTAGTAGGTTTGGGGGAAGGCCGACATGAAGGGAAAGAAGGCATGTTCACCTGAGGAAGGCCGACGTGTTGAAGGTGAACGAAATGTGGAGAAAGAAAAGGTTTCTATGGCAAACATTACGGAGATAGAGGTGGTGCAAGGCCTTAATTCTCCATGCTTTTGGTTACATGAGTGCGCTAGCGATGTAGCCGATGATGCAATCATTGAGATTCAGTTGTTGCACCAACAATTCCACTACCTTGAGGATTCATCGACCTTCATTTCTAAGCTTGATATTAAAGAATTCTTACGTGGGATAGAGTTGAATGTTTCCATGATACAAACATTCATGAGGTAATACTTTAGTATATAAATTAATTATTCACAAACATATGCCTTAAGTAGTTTTCAATTCAACTTCCATAATAAGTAAGTTTTCTTTTAATCAATATGATTTCTCAGGTTATTATACAATGAATTGATTGCATCTAGTGAGCCAATGTTTGGTTGGTTATGTCCAAGCATAGTACGAGATGCCACTTGCTTACCAAACAAAACAGAATTAAAAGAGTATCTCGGTTCATCTTTGAAAGCATCTTCTCGTCTTGGATATAAGATCATTCTTGTTCCTTATATTGAAACGTATGCTTCTTAAACTCACTTTACATTTATTATTCGATAATTAAATTGACCTATTAGTTGTTCTACGATTAATAATAACTATATTTTATTGTTGTAGGGCTCATTGGACACTGCTTGCGATATGTTTGTCACAACGAAGTCTACCACTTTTATTCTTTGCGTAAACAACCACCACGGTCCTTACTAATCAAATCATTGTTAAATAGGTAGCCTAATAGAAACTCAATATATGCGGACTTATTAATATTAATCTACATCTAATCTTATAATAATGTATTGATGTAGTGTGATGAAGGATGCTAGTGCAACAGGACTTTGAGCATCAAAATCTCCTGTTTGGAAATCAGTCGAGGTAACATGACTAATTTTTTTGAGCAGCTGCCTTACCACATTTTTTTAGGTCCGATGCTCTCTACTCTCAATTCAATTAATCATCTTTCTTTCTACTTCAGTTCTATCGAGCTCACTTGAGTCAAGTATTACGTCGTCTAACATGGATGTCATTTATTGCATCCTTTGGTGAACATTTAGTGTCCGCAACAACAAGATGGACTTGCATGTGGGTATTACCTCATGAGGTACATGTTCGATATCGTCAACCGTTGCACTAAAGTTGATGATCTTCAAAAGGTATGTAACTTATTAGTATATGTTAGTTTCTTCCTATTTTTGCCTTTTACGCTTCCAAATCGTATTTATTGCTTTATTTAACCCCAAATTCATTTTGAACATGATTATATGAGGCATAATGTAACTATTGTGTAGATTTTTAGGTTTGCAATTGTTGTTTGTTGCATTTTGGGAACGGAAAGGTCAATTTAGGCCTATTTTGGCCTTTTCGCTCCCAAATCGTACTTATCGAGTCATTTAACCCCAAATTCTCTTTGAACATGTTTATATGAGGTATAATGTAGCTATTGCGTAGATTTATAGGCTTGCATTTGTTGTTTGTTGCATATCGGGAACGAAAAGGTCAATTTAGGCCTATTTTTGCCTTTTCGCTCCCAAATCGTACTTATCGAGTCATTTAACCCCAAATTCTCTTTGAACATCATTATATGAGGCATAATGTAACTATTTTTTAGATTCTTAGGCTTGCATTTGTTGTTGGTTGTATATCGGGAACATAAGTGTGCTTTTAGGCCTATTTATGCCTTTTTGCCTCCAATTCCTATTTCTCAAGTCATTTAACTTCATTTTCTTTTTGAATATGATAAAATGAGATATAATATAACTAGTGTGTAGAGTTTTAGGCTTGCATTTGTTTTTGATTGAATTTTGGGAAGGTATATGTCATTTTTAGAACTACTAACTACGGTAAATGATTGAATTCTTATATTATGTGTTTATTCCTTGGTTTTTTTGCAAGGTTTATAAGAATAACACACCAAGTTTGAGGGCCTTCACCAAAGAAGAAATAGATGAAGTTCGGGATAAGTTGGCGTCCCACATTACCGATGATTGCTTATGATACATTTTAGCCCGAATCGACTAGTTTGTATCAATTCTATGCATGTACACTTTTTACATTATGAAATATATATTTGATGTTAATTATTACGTTCAAAAACTTGTCATATATTATTGTATTTTCATCGGGTTTTTTTTGTGTCGAAGGGAGATTTTGGGTGGGGGGTGGGGTGGTGGGGGGTGCTGGGGGGGGGGGTTGGCAGAAGGTGGGTTGGAGATGGGGGTGCAGGGCTGGTGGCAGGGGTGTGGCTGCTGGCAGGCTAGCAGGGGGTGTGCTGGGGTGGGAAGGGCTGGGTCTGGGTGTGGGGGGTGGGCCTGGGTGTGCGTAGGGGGTGGGCTAGGTGTGGGCAGGCTGGCAGGGGGTGTGTGCAGGGGTGGGCAGGCTGGCAGGGTGGTGTACATGGGTGGGCAGGGTAGGAGGGTGGGAAGGGCTGAGTGTGGTGGGCAGGGGGTGGGCTGGGGCTGCTGGCTGGGGAGTGTAGGGTGTGGGGGGATCAGATTTATTTGTTTTTAAAAAAAATTAAAACACGAAGGGCAGCGGTTTTTATCCTAAAACGCAGCCCTTCGAACCTCAAAGGGTTGCGTTTTAGAATAAAAATCGCAGCGCTTCACAGTAAGAAGGGGTGCGGTTTTTTAAACGCAGCCCTTCTATTCTAAAGGGTTGCAGCCTCTTAACTAATAGGGCTGCGTTTTTTATTAAAAACGCAGGCCTTCACCTTGAGAAGGGCTGCGTTTTTGAACTAAAAACGCAACCCTTCACTTGTAGAAGGGCTGCGTTTTTGGTTCAAAAACGTAGCCCTTTTAAACATGAAGGGCTGCGTTTGTTGTCAAACCGCAACCCTTCCTTTATAGTGAAGGGCTGCTATGGAAATGGCTGCTGTCAAAATACGCAGCCGAAAGGCCTTTTTAACCGCAACCCTTCCTTATTTTTCCACTAGTGACAATTCTAGTCAGATTGAGTAACTATTCAAAGTTTTTATTTGTCCTCTAATTTGCTTGAATAAGAAGCATGATTTTGCGGATCTTTTCTTTCTGGGATTTCATTATTATAGAGAGTGACAAAGCATAGAATTAAGTGTTGGGGAGGACTACTAGGGGTAGTAGTGGGGGAATCTTATTGTAACAAGAGTTTGATATTTTAGGATTCAAATAATAAAAGAGGTTTGTTTGTATGGACGTAGATATCAAAGGTGAGATTGAACCACGTTATATCTGGTGTTTGATCTTTATTTTCATATTGTGTTACGTTTTAGTTTTCGCAAAAATACAAATCGTAGAATTACGAACGAATAGCACAGTGCTAGGCATAGTGCCATAACAGAGTTTTTGCGAAAAGCGATTAAGTTTAGTCACTCAATTCAAACCCCTCCTTCTTGAGTGTCACCTTGTGCTCCAACAAGTGGTATTAGAGCAGGCTAATCTCGAAAGGCTCATCTCTAGAGAATAGAAGTTATGAACATGCAAGATGACTCTCGAGATAGACACACAAAGTGTCCGATTTTTAACGGAAAAGACTACGGATGGTGGAAGGCTAGGATCAGGATCTACAACCAAGGATCGGACTATGAATGCTGGAAAATCATAAGAAAAGGACCAATCCTTATCTTAGCCAAAAATGCTGAAGGAAAGATGGTTGACAAGGATGAAGACGACTACAAAAATTCAGTTAACTATGCAAAAGCCGAAAAAAACATCAAAGCTATGAGTATTCTCCAAAATGGAATTGGACCTCATGAATACTCAAGGATCTCGGTTTGTACTACAGCAAAAGAAATACGGGACATGCTGGAATTGGCCCACAAGGGTACGAATGAGGTAAAATAATCTAGAATAGATTTGCTTGTTTAACAATATGAATTGTTTAATATGAATAAGGACAAATCTATTAAAGAGATTTTCACTAGATTTACACTAGCTAATCACTAATGAATTACGTTCTCTAGGCAAAACATATACTTCTGAAGATTTAGTGAGAAAGGCGTTAAGAAGTTTAACAAATAGATGGCTCCCAAAAATAGCCGCTATTCAAGAAGCTAAAGATTTGACTAAACTTTCACTAGAACAACTTATTGGATCATTAATGACTCATGAACTTGTCTTAGATTCTAAAACTAATGAACCAATGCAAAAAGTAAAGGTATAGCCTTGAGAACTGAATTTGAAATTGAAAATAGTGATAGTGATGATGATATTTATTTTCTTACAAGGACATTTAAAAATTTTCTCAAAAAGAACAAAAACAACAATCCTAGAAAAGATGAAAACTTCAAAGGTAAGAGCACTACCTCTAACTTTAAGAAAAGTGGTACTAATTCTGGTTGCTTCAAGTGTGGCGAGTACGATCACATGATAAAGGAATGTCCCTTATGGGATGATGAGAAGCCTAATGAAAGAAGGGAGCAATGCAATAAAGAATTTAAAAAAGTTATGATAGCTGCCGTTTGGGGAGATTTGGATTCTGATGAAGAACAATCAAAAACATAATGTCATGAATCAAAATTATGCCTGAATGCTGTACGGACATCATAGAGAAGGGCGCAATGCCAGGACAACGATCACTTATGTTTAATGCCGAAAAGTTTGAACTCCCAAGATGAATCTGAAGACAGTGAGGTAAGTCTTCTTTCTCTAAAACCTTTAATACATTTTCTATCAAAAACTAACTTGTTACTTTCCTTAAAAATGTCATTGATGATTGTTAAGAAATGAGTGATGATTTTTCAATCATGAAAAAAGAACTGAAAATTCTAACTAAGCAAAAGATTGGATTGGAACTTGAATACGAAGATTTGTTAAAAGACCATAAGATACCGATGCAAAAGAATGATGAACTTGAAAATAATGTTGAAGAGAAAGATGTTGAGATAAACGCAGCAAGATACGAAAAGTTTCTCGCTGAAGAAATTGTTAACCACACAGGGTCGTACACTGTGCTAGAAGTTAAAAACTCGAGTCTTGAAAAACAAATTGAATCGCTAAACACTATTACATTTTGAAGCAATTGCAACGGTCTAATGCAACGGTTAACTATATTGCAACGGTTCGTTGCAACGACATATGTTAATGCAACACGTTTTTGCAACGATGTGTGCTAATGCAACGTTTATTCCAACGGTTAAAGTCAATCGTTGCATTAGAAATGTAAATGCAAAATCATTTACGTATATTGCAACGTATATCAGTGCATTAACATATACAACTTAAAAATTACCATAAGCCCACTAATACCCGCGCTGACTATTGCTTCCCCTCTCAATTTGCCCCCAATTTCTAAAATCCTATACACGTACAGTACATTTCTCCTTGAACTCATTATTTTGCAATTCAACTTATTCTCACACAGTCATAGAAAGTTACGCAATTCTCACACGCTAGACTTGTTCTTCACCAGCGCCGTAAATTATCATCTTCACCGGCACCAAGAATTCTGTTCCTAGCCCTTCTCTTCCGCGGTGTATTTTCAAGTGGTACTCAACGGTTTCTCTTTACGCTCGTCGGGAGAATTGCGTCGGCTCTGTAATGGTTGGTATCCCTCCGGAATCCTGCTTTTCTTAACCCTCGCCAAAATTCACTACTTGTAGTGGTTAGTATCTATCCCTCCCCTTCTTTCTCTAAATTCGCTCACTGATTGCGTCGATTTTCGAATTTTACCCGAATTCCATCTTTTGGGATGTTTGGTTTCTGTTGAATAGAATTCAATCAATTCGATAGTTGGTTAACCCAATGTCGATGTGTCTTGGATATATGTTGTGTTTTTAGCCATGGATACATGATGTATTTATGTTAATAATTGATGTATTAACGTTTTACATACTCGGTTTAATTACTTGATCTGCAGAAAGCAAAATATATGCGTGATAAAGATATTATGTAGAAACTGGATCTGTTTGATTACTTAGAGTAGATTTATACTTAATTGATGTATTAATGTTTTACATGCTCTGTTTGATTACTGGATCTGTTTGATTTATACTCTAAGTGCTTAATTGGATTGTGATTGCTATGTAGAGACTTTGAAGCAAAGTAGTTACAATTTCATGTCTATGTGATATTTTCATGTCTGAGATTGTGGAGCTAATTGTATTTTACAATTTCATTCTAGAACTAAATGGTTTTGCAATTTCATGTCTTTAGTATTATTATGTTGATCCTGGAGAATGAATTTCAACATTAGTGCTATTAACGTGCTTTGCATTGATCTCTATGATATTTAGATTAATAGCTAGCGAAATTAAGAATTCAAAGGGATTTGCATCATTATGGTGAGATTAAGTGACTGTGACTTAGGTATGAGACTTCATTTTGTTGTAACAGAATCATTATGTAGTCCCATATAGGCTATAGCCATATAGGTAGAGGTTGAATGAAACGAGTGTGTATTCTGTTTTTCGAGCTATTTCAGACAATATTGTGGAAACTTCTAATTACACAATAGGTGCTTCTTTCACTTGCTGCAAATTTTTATTTTAATTGTTGAGTATTGATGGAGAAGTTGATTCATTTATATTATGTGTTGCATTATGCAATTTAAACGGCATCAAAACCTTAAGTTTGGTTAAAATCTACCCGTGGGTAAGCTTATTATTGGCTCAGAGTTTGTATGACTAAGATGCCAAAAGCAAGTCGACATAATCAAAGAAAAGTTGATATGAGGAGCCTTTTGGGTGAGGCAGGATTGGGCATGTTGAGGTGAAACGATTAATATGCTAAAATACAATCAATTTATGCTATTTACGGAAGACTTGTATACAAATAGCTCATACAATCAGCTAGTCAAACTACCTAATTTACAACTAATAGCTATGGCTAGTTGCCAAACAGGGTCAATGTGTTTTAACGGCAGCGATTTGGGTGCTTTTGCTGGAGCAATGCATGTATCTATCTTTTAGAGTAAGGCAAATTGGGTGACTGCATCATGGGACAACCTCTTTGTGGTATGTGGCACTGGTTTCTTACTTTTCTTTAATAAAGCATTTTCCTATCTTTCTGTAGGGAAGTATTTCTTTTATATCTAGATGTAGGTTCTCTTACGGAAACAAGGTTTGTTTTTGTAGAAAAATTTATGAAAGGACTACTAATTACTATTTTGATATAAGCTCTATAATTGGTGATTGCACATCTAATTTAGGCCAGATTACCTTCCCAACTTAATGTGACCATTTTTCGTCTTCAGTTGGAGTACCTAGGTGGGATGAACCTGAACTTCTAGAGTTATCTAATAAAAAGCAGTCTTCTCATATAATATCCTTATCTTGACTGCTGGTGCTAGGTTCTAGACTGGATGTTGTGCAAGGGACAAAGTGCACTTCTACGAAGAGCTGAACTAAAAACTTTTGTTAATTTCCATGGAAATGAGGTATATTTGCTTTTAATTCGTCTTTTCCTAGGGTCATTTCTGGATTATCCCCCCCACCCTCCGAGTTTTGATATAACTTGAGGACATGCTGACTATTGAGCTTACAATGTTCTGAACTCTTTGTTTAATAGGCTGGAAAAGGTGGGGATTTAACACATGATGAGACTACTATCATAACTGGTGCACTTGAACTAATCGAGATGACCAATACTACATAGAAGTGGGAAACGTGCCCCAACTAATATGCACTACACTTGCAACTTTTTCATTTAGTTTCAAACTTAAAAAAGATCTAACGATTTTACATATATCTAGGCTGGTTGAACTTGGTTAAATTTGCACTAATAATGAGAGCATTGAAGCCATTGAGCAGAATGGTGAACAAAAATTAACTTCCGGGACGGACTTGTTAAATCATGTAAGATTTATGTACTAAATGTCTTTTATATCCCGTGATGGATTTATGCATTATATTTTTTCTAGTATTTTATGTACAACACCACCTACACTATGTTCCTAAGAAAATACTTTCTGCATCCCTGATTATTAGCATAAGTTGTACCCACACTTTTTTTGGTATTATATATATATATATATGTGTGTGTGATGGCTGCACAAACTTGTTAATTTGCTCGTGTGGGTAAAAACTAATTCTTGCAAACAACACTGTTGATAACTTTTGTATATTTCTATATGTACATGAAGGAGACAAAAATGTATCCCATGATCAAGAACAATTGCAATCGCATAAATGAAAAGTTCTTGGCTATGGATCTCGCCTAAAAGTGGAGCATGATTTTGGAATTAATTGGACGTACAACTAGCTAGAAATCTTATTTTTTTGGTAATATATTTACGCTACAATCAAGTAGATATTTTTTGGTGCATACATTATTTTAGGTTGGAAATAAATATGTTTTGCTGGTCAAACTACTCTTGGGATTTGATATATATACGATAGTATTATATTAAGTACTTGATATTGTAAATCGTCAACGATTGGATGCTATTTGGATATATTTATGGCTCTTTTTCGAAAACTAAATTATCATCATGTTTATTTGGATTTTTTTGAATTATTTCAGCTTTGCATCAACATCAAATTAATAGGTCATTGTATCCATATTTAATTTATAGATCGTTGTAGTAGCTTCAATATGCAAAAAGAGGAAATTGCAACGGTTCATGAGATACTATAGAGGTGTTGCATTATATTTTGAAATGTGTTGCATCATATGTGATGCAACGGTTCATGGGATACCACAGAGGCGTTGTATTAGGCTTTAATATGTGTTGCATCATACGTAATGCAACGGTTCATGGGATACCATAGAGGCGTTGCATTAGCCGATAAACAAGCGTTGCTTCAGATGTATTGCAATGGGTATTTGATATTGCAACTGGCCGTTGCATTAGGCATGCAAGACCGTTGCATTAGATCTAATGCAAGGGCAACAACAGCAACGGTTGCCTACCCGTTGTAATATATAGTTCTATTGTAATGGTTATTGAGTCTATTGCAACGGATTTCAGGGGTTGCAATAGCTTATATATGTAGTAGTGAAATCATGAATTAATTGAGTTAAAATAATCAAGACAAAGATCCAAAATTGTTCCACTCATGCTACCTCATGATGCTAAGTTAAGTGATGAACTTGATAAAGTGAAAAGAGAATTAGAAATTTCGAGAAAAAGAAATAGTGATCTAAATAATTCTGTAGAATTCTTGGAAGCACAATTGACTATTGCTCGAAAAATGTATGAAAAGTGGTCGTATGGTCTAAAAGCACAATTGATGATGTACATATCTTGGCATATTTCTTTACTTATGTTGAAACACAATTCTCTGCTAAAGTTCTTTGTGTTAGATCTGATAATGCAAAGGAAATGGGAGAGGGACCTATGAGAGAAGTTTATGCAAGAAAGGGGATTGTTCATCAAACCAGTTGTTCAGACATTCCACAGCAAAATGGAGTGGTAGAACACAAGCATAGGCACTTGCTAGAAACTGTTAGAGCTTTATCTTTTCATTCCAAAGTGCCAGACCAATTTAGGGGTGATTGTGTAGTTTGTGCTGCTTATCTCATCAATAGGATGCCTCTATCTAGCATTTAGCATGCCACCCCTTATGAAAAGATTTTCAATCAAGTTCTATCATTAGCTCATTTGAAGACTTTTGGATGTTTGGTCTATTTTTTACCTCCAAAGTACACAGATCCAAGTTTGATCCTAGAGCTTTACTAGGGATTTTTCTTGGCTACTACGTAACACAAAAAGGGTATAAAGTGTGGAACTTATCTACCAACAAGCTGGTTATGACCAGGGATTTGAATTTCTATGAAAGATATTTCCCATATCATCTTACAACCCATTCACGTCCCCCTATTTTCACTCCAGCTTCCACCTATGATGTTTTCTGTGATGATATATATCTACACATCTCTTCTTCTACTGATACAATTTCTACACCGTCATCTTCTACTCCTATATCTGAATCACTTGTTTCTCTTTCAGACAACTCTTCTCCAGCCAACGATTCTCCTTTATATACCTCAGATTCAATGTCTTATACTTCTGCCCCTATACCTTCCTCTTCATCATAAGTCCTTATTCCTTCTCATCCTTCTACTTCTAATCCTAACCTTGATCTTAACAATCACATCACAACCCCCACCTCCTCCTCAACAATCCATCAAAGTCCATGAATCTCCTGCTTACCTTGACCAATACTACTGTAATACAACTGTTAGTACCCTTCTCCACATTAGTGCAACCTTGTATCTTTTGATTCTTACCCTTGTACTCACCAAGCTTTTCTTTCAATTCCTACACTTCAACTCAAGGAACCTTCCTCATACAAAGAAGCTTCTTCTAAACCAGAATGGGTCCTTGCTATAAACAAAGAGCTTGAAGCTCTTAATGCAAATCATACTTAGGACTTAGTAGATCTTCCTCCCACTAAGAAACCTATTGGAAATAAATGGGTCTATAAAATAAAATTAAAAGTGGATGGGAGTTTGTAAAGGTGTAAGGCAAGATTGGTAGCCAAAGGCTACAATCAAAAACATGGTGTTGACTATGAGGAGACCTTCTCTCCAGTTGTGAAGATGCCTACCGTGAGGTGTCTTCTTGCTCTTGCTTCTAGCAAAAAATGGCCCTTTTACCAATTGGATGTCAACAATGCTTTTTTGCATG
The DNA here is from genome assembly GCF_026745355.1 of Beta vulgaris subsp. vulgaris. NCBI lineage: Eukaryota > Viridiplantae > Streptophyta > Magnoliopsida > Caryophyllales > Amaranthaceae > Beta > Beta vulgaris. Next base: position 32,661,257 of record NC_079203.1, on the reverse strand, counting down.
GTGACCTCATGAGGAAGTGTACATGACTGTCCCACAAGGAGTTCTTAATCCCCATAAGAAGGTTTGCGAGTTTAAGAACTCACTTCTCAAGGCTTCACATAGTCTAAGAATGATTACAACTTGTTTATAAAAAGAGATGGTTCACACACTACATATGCTGCTGTCTATGTAGATGATGTGATACTCACTTGCTCAGATTCTTGCTTCATTTCAGCTCTCAAACCTCATCTTCACACCACTTTTGATATAAAGGACCTAGGAATATTGCACTATTTCCTTGGCATTGAGGTTGGTTATTTACTCGAAGGTGTTTTGTTAAGCCAAAAGAAGTTTACTACTGAGTTACTACATGAGTGTGGCCACGATGTTTCAAAAAGGGTTGTCACTCCTCTTCCTGTTAATCTCAAGTTACAGGCACTTGAAGGGGAGTTACTTTATGATCCAGAGATGTATTGATCACTGGTAGGCAAGTTAAATTTTATAACTTGCACAAGAACAGACTTGGCTTTCACAGCACAATGCCTTAGTCAATTAATGCATTCACCCAGATCCTCCCATTAGATTGCTTTACATCACACCTTAATATTTCTTTCATATACAGCCGGGCAATGACTTTTATTGAGGGCCACCTGATGTTTTGTCCCTTCAAGCATTCTCAGATTCAGATTAGGCCTTATGCTCTAACACGAGAAGATAAGTAACAGGTTACATTTTGCTCCTAGATAACTCTCCTATTTCTTGGAAATCGAAGAAACAAAATACAGTTAGCAAATCCTCTTCAGAAGCAGAATATAGGGATATGGCTTCAGCTGTTTCTGAAGTAGAATGGACTGTCAGGTTTCTTGAGGAGTTAGGTGTTCATGATTTGAAACCTGTTTCTCTGCATTGTGATAATCAAAGTGCATTACATATTGCAAAGAACCCCGTGTTTCACGAGAGAACAAAATACATTGAGATAGATTGTCGTTTCACTCGTGATAAAGTATTGGAAGGCCTTCTCCAACTTTCTTACCTTCCAACTCAATTTCAGTTGGGTGATGCGTTTACTAAACCGCAGCCTTCACCTCAGTTTAATGATCTCCTTCTCAAGTTGGGTTTGTTTGACTCTACTAATTTGTCTCATCAACCACCTCCCAACTTGGGGGGGGGGTGGTATTGGAGGTTATAGTCCATCATAGCCAGCCAGCTCTGTAAGGTAAATTAATTAAATTAAATTCTTCTTCTACAAGCTTCCTAGTTTGTTGTATTATATAGTTAGTTAGATGTTCGTTAGAGCTTGTAATATAAATAGCTCTACTTCTCTTTCTAGACTTTACTTTTGCAAAATTTTCTCTCTTTTAATAGAATCTCTCTCTAAAATTCTCTCAAACTTTTCTCTCTGAATTGCTGAACATTACAACAATTATTAGAAGCTTATGCTAGCTAAGCGTATGGTGTTAGGAATTTTATTGGATGATGGTATAATATTGTAAGGAAGAAGCAGTGGGTGGATAAATGGGCAACTAGAATAGTTGGATGGACTAAACTATAGTAGTTGCTAGATGGTAGTGTAATTAACAATTGGAATTGTATAGGAGTTTTTCAATAGCATATGTAGTTGTAGTAGGCAGTAGCTTTTTGGCTAAGATATGTAGTGCCGCTAGTAGGCTCATCCTTCTTTTTTGATGTATCCCCTCTTTACAACATCCTCAAACAGAGTTCCCGTAGCAGTCTAAGGCTTTGAAGATCGGGAAATATTGGTATGTGATATGTTTCTGGTAAATGGGAAGGAGATTTTCCCCAGCATTTGCAATTATTCCTCCTCATTAAGCCTATCATCTTAGAGGCTTTGTTTCTCCATCGAGTGATGAACGAAGAATATGTTTAGGATTCTGAGAGGTAGTCTCCAGATCCCTTCTAGTCTCATCAATTTATTCATTATACTTGTAATGGTTTGGGAATTCTATGACTATTATGTTACCCCAAGTGGATTTCTTTGTGTTCTCTATATTGAGGAATCAATGAGATGCAGCACCATCTAAATATTGCTGGAAGAGTTGAGTCATTAATGATTCATTTCCTCTACATACATCTTCAGAACCTTGGTTGGGCTACCGGTCCCATCAAGCTTTGTCAAATTAGGCATCTTGATATCATGAGGTAATAATGTTTTTGGAAAAAGTGTTAACCCATGAATGTCCATCGTTGGTTCAACCTTTCTCATGCCTTTTAAGACTTATTTGATTTAACTACTTCTTCTTCAAAATTAGTGGGAATTTCTCTTTTATTGTTCATAAACTCAATGTGAAAAGGCGAAGCCGCTTTTGACTTTGAAGAAGGAGGCATCTGAGCGCTTTGATACATTATGCTGATCATAGTATACTTAATATTATCCTATCGATCAAGCATGACGTGACCAAGGACTTGGAGCTCAGCTATTGGATCAGTTGGAGGGATAGAGTTTTGTGAGTAATTATTGTTTGGAACTTCAAATATATTATTGAGACGTGTTGTAGAGAACATAACTAGTGTAGACAATGATGACAATATCACTAAAAAAGAATGTTCACTATGGTCACTTCGGCGAATTCGCCTAGATTTTCAGCGTTCCCAAGCAGAGTTCCTCAGAAATGAGATGAAAAGTTAGCACAAGAATTTACCCAACCTTTGTTTCTTTTTGTTTCTATCTTTTCATCATTATTTTCGTTGGCAAGGGATGAAAGAAGTGATTTTTTTAGAAAACGTTTAACCCCAATTTTCAGTTATCATTTATTAAAAGTTGTAAAACCTTGACTATACCATTTTTATTTTGGACTTATGATTTTCTTTAACTCGTTTTTTTTTTCCAGAAACATACCTTTTCATTTTTATACCCATTTAATTATCTTATTTTTTGGACTTTACATTTTAGGCTCGTCTTTTTTTATGGCATAGGACGAAAACATTTTTTCTAAACCACTTTGGTAATATCCTTCCATTTCATGCTGCTAGTGAGATAAAAGAAGAGATATATGACGAGTTCTTTGTCCTTATTTGGGAAACCTATTATGCTCTAGACATCATTTTTCCTTATGGTTATCCACATGTGTTCTTTGCTTTCAAATGCCCATAACGGAAAGTACCAAATACAAAGGGGACAAACCAGAAGGTTGCCTACGTACATATCTCCATAAGTAGATTTGGGATTTGGGGGAAAAGTTTTTCTTTGTGTATTTTTCTTGAATGAAGAATCGGGCCCAACGTAGTTCCGCTATACTGAAAATGGTGTATATACATATATATACATATACATATATATAATATACATATATATACATATATATATACATATAAATATATATACACATGTATATATATATATATATATATATATATATATATATATATATATATATATATATATATTGCAGCTACACTCAAAAACGAGTTGCCTATTGTAGGTGTGTTTTTATTTCGCTTACGCGGGATGAACGCGTATTGTATTTGACTACCCCACTATAAAGGTTTTGTATTGACTTTGCTTTGAAGACGCAAACAAGTCTTCAAATGAAGACTCATAAACCTAACTAGATATGAGAAATTGTAGTGACAAATTAGGGACTTATCCAATATAGATTTTCCCGTATAGACTTCATAGATGATCAAAATGAACTAAAGATTGAGTTCAGGGGTAAAAGTACAACACAGTCAGGAACCATGTTTCCCATTGTTGGCCTCTACTAAATCTCGATTCAAGTCAATGTTTATGCAATATAATATCTACATTGTGTTGTAAGTAACCGAAAAATAATTAGTCTAGGCTAGCTCAGGCTATATAAAAAAGACTATTTTTTTAGTGATATGTGATTATGCAATTAATTTACAGGGAACCTAGCAGGTTGTCCAAAGTATTCTGATTAATATTAAAACGGTTCTCTAGGTCTTTGATTAATAAAAATAGCACGTGGGTGATAAAAGCAACAGGTGAATCATATAATATGCATAGAATAATCAGACAAGCATATAATAATATGTAAATATAAAAAGAAGGAAGGATTAGAAGATATAGTAGAACAATTTTGTAACATGCAATTCGTCTCGACCAGCGTACAAAGGATTAATACACATCGGAATTAAAAACTCTGGTCAAGCTAACCAACTGCTACCATCACACTCACCGAACTATATCAAAGAATGTGGAAACAAATAATATGAATCTAATTCAAATTAATTACTATTAACACCTATAATCAAACTTTACAGAATTGGTTATATTAATAACTAAGTATTATAATGATTTGCGGCCTCACTTCGAAATAAAAGTTAATACCACTATTTATACTTCTAGTAATCTAAAACCTTCAACGTTAAAGAACTCCCAACTCTTGAACTTGCAACACATAAGGCCACAAAATTGACAAAACAAGCATACACACATCAGCAAAAATGAGTACTAACCCATCAAATAGATTTAAAACATACTTTGGTGCGCCTTTACTTGAAAACCATTCTCACACAATAACGGAAAAGCAACAACAATAAAAATATCTTGAGGAATATTTTTTAGGATTTTTAAATGTGAATGATACAACTGGCCAAGGAGTTTTTAATGTTCTACAAAGCGAGCTGAATAATCTTGATCTTAACATATTTGATGCACGAGGACAAGGATATGATAATGGATCAAATATGGAAGGAAAACATCAAGATGTTCAAAAGAAGTTTTTAGACATTAATCCGAGAGCATTTTATACTCCTTGTGGTTGTCATAGTCTTAATTTAGCATTGTGTGATATGGCTAACTCATATGGTAAAGCTAAAGATTTTTTTGGAGTTATTCGACGAATTTATACAATTTTTGCAAATTCTACTAAAAGGTGGCAACTTTTGAAAGATAATGTAAAAGGATTGACTCCAAAGTCATTGTCATCCAATCGTCGGGAGAGTCGTGTAGATAATGTTAAAGCTGTAAGATCTCAAATGTCAGATTTTAGAGAAGCTTTACTTGAAGTATCAGAAATTGATCTGGATTCTAAAATAAAAAGTGAAGCTAAATCCTTAGCGACAAATGAGCTTGGGAATTTTGAGTTCTTAATGGCAATAATCATTTGGTTTGAGATATTATCTGCAATTAATATGGTTAGCAAGCTCTTACAATCAAAACATATGCTTATTGATGTTGCTATGGAAAAAATAAAGGGGTTAATATCATTTTTTGAAGGATATAGAGAAACTGGCTTTTATAATGCATTGGATAATACTAAGGGAATTGCTATTGAAATGAATATTGAGCCAATATTTCCTTAAAGACGTATAATTAGAAGAAAGAGAAATTTTGATGACAATTCAGATACCCCATCAGTTGAGCTTACTTTCTTTACCTTGTTGATCAAGCCGTTGTTTCCCTTGAAAAGAGATTTGAGCAATATTAAGAGTATGAAAGTATTTTTGGATTCTTGTTTGACTTGCACAAGTTACAATCATTGCATCATCTAACTTTGTTGTCTTGTTGTAATAATTTTGAAGAGGCATTAAAACATAATGATCAATTTGATATCAATGGGAAAGAATTATATGTGGAGTTATATTTTCTAAGAGGAATATTGCCTAATAAAAAAATGGGGCTTATTGATATATTAAATTTTTTGAAGCGCATAGATTGTTTTCCTAATGTGGAGTTATATTAACGATTCTTGTGACAGTTCCTTCTGCGGAAAGAAGCTTTTCAAAATTGAAGTTGTTGAAGTCTTACTTGCGGTCCACCATGGTACAAGAATGGCTTAATGGATTAGCTTTGTTAGAAATTGAGAATGATCTTTTGGAGACCAACTAGTAGAAAAAGGACGATTTGCGTCGCCCCATTTGCGTCGCAGATAAACGGAAACGACGCAAAAATGTTACTTGCGTCGCACCTGAAGAAGAGTGCGACGCACATCATGGGTAAATGAGCACCAAGATGAGCTATCTGCGTCGCATGCAACAAAAGTGCGTTGCAAAATCCCAATTTGCGTCGGACCACGTGGCGAATATGATGCAAATCGTCTTTCACTATATGCGTCGCATGGTATTTTAGTGCGTTGCAAAAGCCTAAATGGCGTCGGACCTCATGGCCCATACGACGCAAATTCGCGGCCCATCCTTATTTTTAACCTAAAAACTCCTCTAATTTCACCGTGCCACATTTCATTTCTCACTAATCCTCTCTCTCTCCTCCCTCCCTCCTCTCTCTCCCTCCGTCACTCCTCAACCCTAAAAACTCCTCTCTCTCTCCTCCCTCCCTCCTCTCTCCCTCCGTCACTCCTCAACCCTAAAAACTCCTCTCTCTCTCCTCCCTCCGTCACTCCTCAACCCTAAAAATTAAACTCCTCTCTCTCCCTCCCTCACACTTGAAATGAGAAATCAGCCGAACATTTTTATGGTTAGTTTCGCGTTCAACTCCCGTTCAACTCCGCGTTCAATCCATCACTTCGAACACATCAACAGCCGTTTTTCGACGACAAATCAGCCGTTTAATGGTTAGTTTCGCATGTAAAATTATCGTTTTTTCATTTTTTCATTGTTTAGATCTACAATTTCGTTTTTTCATTTTTTCATGTTTTCAGATCTACAATTTTTTCCTTCGTTTTTTCATTTTTACATTGTTTAGATCTAATTTTTTCATTTTTTCATTGTCTTCGAGTTTTATACATCTGAAATTATATTCTTCTGTTTTTTTAACTTTTTAGATCTGATTTTTTTTTTGACTTTTTTTTTTCTTACTTTCATTTGCAGATCTTTTTATTGGTTTCTCTGGAAGTTTTCTTCCTCGAAAATGGAAGGAAATTGAAGTTACGTTCATTTTGTTTCGACTTCGCAATGTCTCTCTACTCTAGATCTCTGATTTTTTATATTATTTTGTGTTCTATTTGTAAATTATAGAATTTTGGTGGTTTAATGTTTTGTGTTGGAGTTGTAAATTATAAAATTATTGAATTTCTGTTGTGTTAAATTATTGAAGTATATTTTGTTGTGTTCAATTCACTACGATTTCTATTGGTAATTTTTCTCTCAATCTTCTACTGTTCGAGAATCTTCTACTGTTCTAAAAATAATTTTTTTTTTATTAAAATAGTAATTTGCGTTGCACATAGCCCGAGGTGCGACGCAAATCACTAATGTCCGTCGCACCCTAGGCTATGTGCGACGCACATTACCCTCTGCATTACTCTGAATTGGGCTGGGATAGCCATTTGCGTCGCACCGTATACGAGGTGCGACGCAAATAGATGAAAATGTGCGTCGGATCTGCATTCGACGCAGACCATTGATAGGTCATTTGCGTCGTGACCTGTGCCGTCGGACCCAAGTCCGACGCAAATCGACATTTTTGTACAAGTGACCATACAATATGAAGATTAGGTTGATGAATTTGCTTCAAAAAGCGTTAGAAGAATAGCTCGTTTTATGTAGGAGGTTAATAATAACTTTAAGCTGTATTGGGATTTTATTTACCATTTTAATAAAGTATATAGTTTAAGTTTTCGTGTATTCAATTTGTAAGAATATAATCGTATTTTGATAATTTTTTTAATACATATTTTTTCATTATGAAAATGATTTTTTTTTCTAAATATAAGGGGCCCAATTTTTAAGATTAGAACAGGGTCTCTAAAATGTTTAAGACGGCCCTGAGATCTATGTATGACAATGTACAAAGTTATACTGCATGTCTGCATCACAGATATTCTGCATATAAAACATACCAGTTTCCCATAAATACATATATATCTTCATTTTAACCAGCTATATTAAAAACAAGAAGAGGAAATTCATTTCAAATGGTGACTACTCACTAGACACGCTTGAAATGTAGATCATGAACTAATTACTATGTTTCCAGAGGGCATCCGTTTCATCATCCTCAACTGTTTCCCAGCTAGCAACATCATCACTAATTTCACTCCAATCGACAATAGTTGCATATATATCTTATACAGAGAAAGTATCCTTGCATAACCGGTATGGGGTAGCAGTTGCCCATAACCGGGGTAAAGTCGTTATTACAACATAAAGTAAGGGTAAAAACGTAAAAACGTAATTAAAACTTTAAAAACACAAACTAAGAGAGGAGAGATAATAGAAGATTGAAAAGTAGTTTATACTTTGTCAGAAAGACAAGACTAAAGAGCTGAATAGAGGAAATAGAGGGAGTTTTGAAGGTGAATTATATCCGTTAGTAGCGACAAAAAGATGGAAGATGAAGCAGGAGCAAGTGGTGAAGGAAATGTGATGTCCATTGAAGAGGTATTGTGCTGAATTTTATTTTATATGTGTTAGTTTGTTTTATATGATGCTGAACTTAGGGTAAATTATATATAAACCAATAACATTTAATTTTTAGAAAAAATTTATTGTAAAAAAGATGTAAGAGAAAAATTTATTTATTTTAAATTAAAGATAGTAAGGAGAAAAATATAATTTTTCTTTTAAATTAAAGATAGTAAGGAGATGTGTTGTTTATAATGTTGTGTTGTATGAAAATTGAAGTAAATGTGTGCAAATTGATTCTCGTAATTTGTTTTAATTGAAGATCGTTTATAATGAATGTGTTGTTATCATGAATGTGTTGTTATCATGAATTGGTGTATTAGAATAGAAGGGTTGGTTGATGTATGTTTGTGATAATGGTTTGTTTGTCATAATCCAACTTATGGCAGTAGGTTTGATAGAAAAAATGGTTTTGCCTTTGATTGAGTAGTTTGTCTTTGATATTATACCATTTTGAATTTGGATTGTATTAACATGTAGGATGTTGATTTAGTTGAAATAAATGGAGACATGTATGTGGGTGATGCTCTTCTGGAAGGCATAGATGAAGTGCAAGGCAACGAGATTGTTGCAGTAACTCCTATTGGGAAGGTGAGTGGGTGTAAAATAGGGGCAATTGAGGTTGTTCCTGCACCGTTCGTCGGCATGGTATTCCCTAACTTGGAAGCGGTGGATAGTTTTTATAAAAAATATGGGAAGCAGGAAGGATTTGGGGTTGTGCGTTCAGGTGGAGCATATAAAAGAAAAGCAGGTGAAGAAAGGAAGAGGCGTAATACAACATGGACTTATGAATGTTATGGTAGGGCCGATAGGAGGAAACGAGTATACGGGCGTAGGTGGTGACGGATTCAGTCATCGATGATGATTGTGGTACGAAGAAGTCAAAGAAATGTGATTGTACTGCCATGATGTATGCTAGTTGTAATGAAGAGGGAGAGTGAGAAGTTAAGAAAGTTGTAAATGAACATAAAAACCACGAGCCTACGCCTTCAAAGTCGCGATATATTAGTATGTATAGGAAAGAGGAGTTGTATAATCATGTTAGAAGGGAACTTTTTGACGATTATAACTCAGGGTTGAATATACCACAAATTCACGGATGCCTTGCTAGAGAGAGGAACGGGGTAGAGGATTGGGTAGTTACTGAACGGGATTTGCGCAATGAAGTGAGTAAGGTGAAACGTTTGAAACTGAAAGACGGTGATGCTAATGCTATGCTAAAGAATTTTGACAAAATGAGTTCTGACAATCATAATTTTTTTAGTATGCATAGATTGGATGATGATATGACTTTAAAAGATATTCTATGGGTTGATGCTCGAAGTAGAGTAGCGTATGAAGAGTTTGGAGATGTGGTTTGTTTTGATGCGACTTATTTGACTAATGAGTATGAGTTGCCATTTGCTAACTTTGTAGGCGTTAATCATCATGGGCAGAGTATTTTACTAGGATGTGCATTAATTTCTCACGAGAATACGGAGGCTTATGAGTGGGTTTTCTCTACATGGCTAAGTTGCATGGGTGGTAAAAGTCCTATGGGCATTCTTACAGATCAAGATGCGGCATTGCGGAAGGCACTGCTGACATCTATGCCCAAAGTTCGACATCGATGGTGTTTGTGGCACATTACTGAAAAGTATTGCTCAAAGCTAGGCATGTATGAGAAATATCAAGATATTAAGGATGATCTTCTTTATGCTATATATGATAGCTTAGACCCTTGAGGAGAATTGGAACAATGTAATTGCAAAGTTTGATCTAGGTGACAATGGTTGGCTTGGAGGTAAGACTTTTATTTTGTTATTTAAGAAGGTGTAGTATTAAAATTTATGGTAACTGGAGATTATGGGTTAGTGTTCTTCTTTCTATATGCAGTATGTATAATTTATTGCACTTTATGAACTCGAAGGTCTTTTAGTGCAGCTTATAAACATAAAGTACTTAAGTTATATAGTAGTTTACATAGTAGTTAATTAATTCCCATAAGCATACAACACACATTTCAATATATGTCGTTGAAGTTATATTTTGCAGCACAAGTAGTATTGTGATTCATTGTGCATGTGCAGCACAAGTTAAGTTATGTAAGGACTTTGTGTTGGCAGCACATAAGAATAACAGTTACACCCCAAATATCTATTTTAATTCAGCCAGTCATTTTAATGTTGATTGATTTATTGTTACAGGGTTATATCGGGAAAGAGAAATGTGGGTTCCGCATACATGAGACACATGTTTTGGGCGGGAATGAAGACTACACAAAGAGTACAGAGTATAAACAACTTCTTTGACGGGTATGTGAACAAGCACACTCGGTTGTATGTGTTTGTGTAGAGGTATTGTAATAGCCTATATTTTAAGCCGGTTTAATAACGACTTTATAAATGAGATTTGATAAGTATAATAGCTTATATTTTCAGACACGTTTTAGTCAAAGTTAGCTATGTTCATATTAGTAAAGAAATTACTTTGAGAATTATTTTTTATCGTCTAAAGTAAGTTCTAAGCACAAATAAGTTAGTAAGAATTTTATATAATAGAGATATTGAGTTAAGGATTTCAAGCTTTGAAATAGAGAGAAACCCATTTTTAATTACAATTTATCTCTCCTCACTCATGTCATCTACTTTAGATGCTAAAGCATCACTCTCTCTGCTTCATAACTTCTCATCAAGTGCCAAAGTGTATTTTCCCATAACTCAATTGTTCTCTTCAATATTTCAGTTTAATTACCCAAGTGTTTGAGAATTGGGAGAAACCCCAAAACAAAAATATAAACCCCAAACAATAATTTTCTCTCTCCTCTGATTTTATACCCCGTAATGTGCATGTTCAATTTCTACATTCTAGAGTCGAAAATTGCCCAAACTTATTACACGAAAGTTGTAGGTCTCGAAAAGTTATTGAGTTTAGACCCAAAAATTACTTGATTTGGAGTTCGGAGCTATGAGTTATGGTCTTTGCAAGTTGGGTGTTGCTACCTTCATTTTTCTCTCCTCTGTTTTTATTTCGACAATCTGTTACCCCAAATATCTACAACATGCAATCCAATTTTTCTCTTTGCTGCTGAATCAAAGTTGTAGATCACTTCGAGCTAATGAATTTGAGCACAAAAATCGCTCAATTTGGAGTTCGGAGCTATGAGTTACGCCTTACACAAGTTCAGCACTACTGCTGTACTTTGTGTTGCGCTGCTACCGTGATTGGCTTGCTTGCCTTGTTGCTGCCATTATTTTGGTATTCCTTTCCATATGAAGGTATAAGCTAATTTTTCTTAATTCCTCATCTCCTTTATTCCAATTCAAGTGTGGTGCAATTGGATTTTATATTCTGATTTTAGAAATAAACTTGGTTCTCAATTTTGTTATTGATTAGCAAATATAATTATGATAAGAATTGTTAAACTTAAAGATTGAATATTTTATCTTTCTTATTGGATTGAAGCTTCTAATATGAAGTAAGCCTCTTAAGTAAGTTTATAAAAACTGATTTTTATAAATTATGTCGTTTGATAATACTCTTTGAAATCAGAATGATGTTAATTAGAGATGGAATTGATGTTGTGAGTTGGATATATAGAATGGGTTGTATATAAGAGTTGTGGTGGTTAGTTCATGGAAGAGCTTAGAAAGTATGAGTAATTCAATTTGTTTATCTAAATTGTTGTGAGGATGGTTAATGATTGTTGTTATTGTTTTGAGGTCGTTGTTGGAGTATGTATATGGAGATAATTATGAAGTTCGAGCTATAGTTGGTTATCCAGAATGTCGAATTATTGGGAATCGTTTAAAGGTACACACATGTCCTTCCACCTTTGAATCTATATTCGTGTTTTATGTGATTTCATGTGCTGAGTTTAATAAGCCTTTTATTAATAACAAAATTATTCAAAGTGTTATTTGTGTTTTACAAGAGTTGTTAACTACATATTTGGTTTTAAGCTATGAGCGAAAGCTATATATGTGATGAGTTTTACTGAGTGATATTTTTATGAAGAACTGATTGGAGGTAGTTGAATCCTTCAATAATATAGATGTGTGATATTATTAAACCTACTTGTTTCCACATCGAATTTATAATAAGTTTCTTATGCTTAGTAAGTTGATCTTTTATATGAAAGTGTAGCTATGAGAATTAAAGCAAGGATCTTTAGTATATCTAACTATATAGTGGTTTTACAACAAGTACTTCGATTTACGAACTAAGCCAGGACGTCGACTCAATATCTTTATAAACTCGCTTTCGATTTAAACTATAGTTATATTTGAAAGTTTTAGAGAAAAAAGAGAGGAAATTTGATCAAGGATGTTGGTTAAAATTTCAGGTTTAAGGCAATTGTGAAAATATTTGTGATATAAGTTTTATATGGAACTCTGAAAGTATGAAAAACTCTTTATTATGTTGAGATTTGATTATATATGATCATGAACTTTGAAAATTATGACTTGGAGTTATGAACAAATATGAACTCGTGAAATTATAAATCAGAATTTTCTAGTTCTATTAATGTCGGGGAGGATCTTTGCTCCTACTTAAATTTTTATGAAGAAGTTCTCATAGGAAAAAGTCTCTCAAATTTGGGTCAATTAATGAATATTATTTTCGGATTTAAGTTTGGAAACACGTAAGTCTAGTGAAACAAGTTATATCTTTACAGAATATCATGGATGAATTATGTTATATGGAGTTTGGAATCTAAGTTAGAATGAGTTTGCTGTGAGATGGGTACTTGTGAAGTTCTATTTAATAAATACAATTGTCGCTTTGAGGATATTATTAGAAGTAGTCATATCCTAAGATTTACTTATGGCGTATAAACAAGGTTGAATGGTATCACCCGAAGAAATCTCCGAAAATAATATGGAGCTTGGTTATATAAGAATGAAGATTTGTGATGTCATAATTGAAGGATGAAGTAATTGTTGGGAGGTTCTAACTAAGAATGAAGATGTTATGTGGTGGACGTAGATTAGATAGTTAGGGAATAGTAAATTTGGATGTGAATTTCAAAGGTCAAATATTAATTTATGAGTTAATGAAGTTGTTACGAGAGGTTTGTGAGTTCAGAGGATGTGTAGGATTTGAGATACGAATGTCGTATCAGTGAAATAAAAGATCCAATCTTGGTGGTGGTTTAGAGGAGTATCGATTAGAGAGATATAATTTACAATACTTATGTAATAAAGATCATATCCGCAAAGGGGTCAAGTAAAAGAGTTTGGAGCATAATTTCGTCTATTGATGAGTAAGATTATATAAATGGATATTGGGAAAGAAAAATATAAATCTAGATAATAGAGAGCATGGTAATTAAAGTTATATAATGACAATACTAAGCGTATGGTGTTAAGGCTAATATGAGCTTTCAGTACAAATACATGGGGACGTATGGTTGTGAATTATAAATTTGAGAAGGATGAGGTCAACGAGTGGAGTATTGGAAAATATGGAGTTAGATATTTTGACTTGCCATAGTAATTGTAGGTGATTTATGATAATGTAATAAAGTTTATTCTGGCAATGAAAGTTCATGTATTGGAATAAGAAAACTTTAAGGGAAAATTCATATCTGAGAATTTTGGAATGCTATAGTTTAGATGCTATAAGTTAAAGACGGAAGTCCAAGTACAAAGAGAAACTATTATGATGAAGGGAATTGCCAAGACATGTTAGAGGATACCTTATAGTCTACAAGTAAAACATTACAGGTTAATCGCACGAGCTTAGAATTGGGTTTCATAATAGTTATCTTTATAAGTCTTTGAGAAACATATTTTACACTTTATTATGTTATGGGTTCGACTGCGGAGAGACATTTGATTTCGAATACGTTTTATGTATATTCTTCCTTTAAAAGAATATTTGAGGTAAGTGAGGTTATTTGAGATTCAAGTTTGTGTTATAATAAGATTATTGAGATTCAGGTATTTTGGGTATCTTAGTTACATTTCAACTTTGTTTTGTTTTATATTAATTTACGGATGAAAGTTTAAGTCGTTGATACACTTTGGAATTGAGTATGCGATACGAATTAAGAACAAGAGTATAAGTTTTGAAAGATATAAGTTTGTGTTATTGAGAAAATAAGCATTATGATTTAGTTATTGTTTTATGGGGAAAGTAAACAACATTTCTGGAGCGAGATGGTCAATATGTGTTATGGAGCAGGTATTGTTCCTTTATGTAGTCATGATCCAGATGTTATTGAGGTTAAATTTTGGAAATTCCTAATTCGAAGTACCGAGCAGGAAGTTATGTTCATTTTAAGTTCAGTATTTTTGCTGTAATTATTTTGACAAAAGTTCCAAATGTTCAAGTTAACTCAACCCTTTTGGTAAAGTTTAAATGAGCACACTAAGTGCCTATACGACTTTTACAAGCAGTAAAGAATTGATTATTTCCTTATATCTTTACACGTAACTAATATGTGAAATTGTTGACGTAAAACAAAAATTTCAAAAGAAGATCCAAGTCTTGCAATGATTAGCAACACCATAGTAGTTGTGATTCTTTTTCCTCTTCATGGATAAATATGTGTTCTTTGGAACACGTGTGGTATTGATAAACTGTGCATTTAAACTATTTATGTAAATAAACTATGGATACAAGTGGGTAAAGGCCGATACCAAATAAGGTACGGTATGAACAACAACCCTTGGAGGATGGGTGATCTCCTTCCGAACCCTCGCTGGGTGGGTGAAGTCCAGCAGATAATAAAAATATGACATGTCCTAGTTAAGGCTTGCAAGCATAAATATTTAAACGGTGGGGTGACGATCTCCATTAGATTAGAGAATAGTCGGCACCTTGTGTAAGGAGCCCCTCTCTATTCGTGTTCGCTTTACCCAATGAAATTAAATGCTCTAGACCCAAAGGGTTTTGAATGATCAAGTGGTGATCTTCATGATAAAAATTTTTACTTTAATGCGATTGTGCAAGGATAGTAATCCTGAAATTTTTAAGCAAGCACCTTACTTGTGAAGCATACTGAATTCTAGCATGAATTGTATACCAATGGTCTTAAGCCACCAAAAATGAGGTTTTGGGATGAGCTTATGTATTTCAACTATTTTTGAACTTTGTCCTTATAACAAGAAACTTATTCTCTGTAGTATGTGTATGAGTATTCTTTATCGGACTAGATAGTTAAGGGTTGCTCGTGTCGTAATAAAAACATTTCTAACTATTTGATTTTAAGTATTTTTGAAGTTTGGGATTGTTCCACTTGATGAGTAATAAACCGCACAACTATATTTTAAGCCACTAAAATAAATTTCTGGTTGGACAGTGTGTGTACTCAGTTTTTCTGATTTTGTTCTTCGAACCTGTCCTGGTGGGGCCAGGGTTCATTGTTAGTGATTTTGCAGGGTTGATGTCGAGGTCTTGGAATATGATTATTGATCAAGAAGAAGATTTTTATGTTATGAAATGGTGGGCTGAGGTTAAAGTTAGATGTTTTGTTTCAAAGAAATCGTAATCTGTTATTTGATTTTCAAGTTGTTATATTATGGGCCCCTGACCTACAGATCCAGGATCGTTTTTATAGGTTTTGTTTCCGATGTAAATAAATGCAAATTCGAGGTTTGTTAAGTGTTGATTGTGTTTTGTGTATATTAATTTTGATTAGTTAGCAGCTCGGAAGTGCGGGCTGTTACATGTATTGTGAAGCAATGGAGGTTCGTGCAAATGATGAGAAGGAGAACGACGCGAAGTCAGTAAGGTATGTGAGGACACTTGAAACCGATTTTTCTGTGGAAGCTATATACCAGAGGATATATACTGACAATAAATTTAAGGAGGTTCAAAGAGAGTGTAATAGGTCCTTATATCTGAATGTCCAGAGGAAGAATGTAGTTTCATATAATGTTTTGGAACATTTTGTTCAAGATAGGGTGTGGATAAGATGTAAGGACACAAGGAAAGAGATTGTTTCCAGAAAAAAGGATATACAAGGTTACATTTGACTCTAGTACGAAGGATGTAAGTTATGCATGCAAGTTATTTGAGTGCAATGGAATCATGTGTCGTCACATGATATTTGTATATGAGATTCATGACTAGTTAGAGGTTCCAGATAAATATATTTTGAGGCGGTGGAGGAAAGATGTGCATAAAAAACATACGAGGGTTAAGGTGGCTTATCACGACCCATCGAAAACATATGAGGTTCGTAGATATGATTACATTTTTGACCAATTTGTTCCAATTCGTGAGAAGGCTTCAAAGTTTGAGGAGAATATTGCTGTTGTAGTAGAATTTTTTGACCTCATGAACTTGCGGGTTGACGATACAAGTGAAATAGTAATGAGGCAAATGCTTGAAGGGGAGACTCCCAGCTCTGTGGCTAACAAGAAGAATAATGAGTTGGGTCCTCCATCTGCGGAGCAACAGTCAAAGGGTAAAAATGTGAAGAAGAAGGGGAAAGATGTTGTGGATGCACCCTTGCATAATGTGAAAGATCCACCTTGCAAGAAGGTTGCGCATCGAACTCGAAGTGTTCGGTATGTATCTGTTGCAGAAGAAGCAAAGAGAAAGATAGATTCTAAAGCTAAGGCAAGCAAGTCGAAGGCGGCTAACAGACCTAGGAGGAAGAAGGTAAGTTTCCACATTGGTTTGAGTACTTGTTTCATGAAGAAGTTTCCGCATAGGTTTGTTAACTTATTTAGGGTGTTAAATGGGTTTCATGTGTTATTAAATTATGGTGCAGTTGTTTAAGTCTGGTTGTCATACGAATTTTTTGGTAATCTGTCCAGGTTGATTTGAATGTCGCAGTTGTTACACCGAGCTCTAAGGTAAACAAATTGGTAATGGAAGGTTAATTGTATAATTAATTTGTATTATAAATATTTTTTTGGTGGTAGGTGTTGAACTTGAATGGTGTAGGCTAAAGAGAATTTTCAGGGATGACGGCTACACTAAGTGCGGGGCCACAGGTATGGTCATAATGTTGGAAATTAGGATGTTTGTAAAAGTATTGGCGGAGATGAAGGTACATGTAACTTTCATATTTTTCATATGTGTAGGAGATAAATATGGACGATCCAGATTTTGCTATCTCCCTTAGTGGTATTGAGTTGGTTGATGGAGATGGTTCTATAGGATATTTCACACTATTGTTAGGGAGTCGCGACGGTGAAACAAGTAGATAGTACGTTGCTTCCAATAATATGCTTGATTTGAGCATGGGAAGAATGTGAAGAAATGGGCTTCCAAGTATGATATGCTTGATGGGGACGTAATCTACGTAGTTATTAATTATTTGGAAGGTTAAGATTCTAAATGCAAGTTGGAAAATTTTGACATGGATTATGTTTCATTCCCGGAATCGCCATAATTGGTTATGTGAAGTTCCAATATGGTTATGTGAAGGTCCAATTAGTATATGTAACTCATAACTTACGTGAAGATCCAATTAGTATATGTAACTCATAAGTAATGTATTATATGTTTGTTAATGTATTTATAGTCCGTTATGTTACCTTGCTTATCAATTTTGTACTAAATCATATCGAGTAGAACATAAGTCTGATTACGGAGAATATGGATCATATTATGTCAATAACCATAATTATGATTTCTAAAATGATTTAGGAAATACTAAAATCTTATATACTTATATGGACTATGGTTATAATAGATAATATTCCTCCTTACATGGCTTACATATATATACAAAGGAAAGGTAATCCTTCTTATGATTTACTTATACTTAAGTTATGTAGTCGTTACATAACAGTCACATTTCTAACAACTTTCTACTCGTTATTGTCCTTACATTACACTTCTATATGTTTAACCTAAATTACACTTAAATGATAAAGGTTTCAACTCACACTTCATGTATGAAAACTCTTATACGAAGACAACTATTGATGAACGAGTACCGTGATTAGCAAATACATACTCCTTTCTTTACAGGAGTATGTATTCAACTCTTGCAATCATGTGATGAATTGAAAGAATCAGATCTAACAACTTACAAATCGTATTGTGAATATAAAGAAAACAGGTCACATAACTTACAAATCATATTATGAAGTACATCAATCAGATCAAACAAATTAAAAATCATATTATCAAGTAATTGATTCATGTTGTACTAAGAAGTACTATAAATGAAAGATTAGGAATTATAACCTCCATAATTCCAACTTCTAATTATTATTTACATGGTTAAGAGTATTAGCTCAATTATTCAATAGTATTTAACAAATACCGTTTTCAATTCATCATGTATTAGGTTGACTAATAATTCACTACAAGTATACGTTTAACCTAAATTACACTTAAATGATAAAGGTTTTAACTCACACTTCATGAGAAAACTATTATACGAAGACAACTATTGATGAACTACAAGTATACGAAGAAAATAATTGACTGCAAATGTACGTACCATGATTATAAAATACATACTATTTTCATTACATGTATTAAACTCTTGCAATCATTTTTAGAATTGAAACGATGAGGTCAAACAACTTACAAATCATATTATAAACTGAGAGAATCAGGTCAAACAAGTTACAAATCATATTATAAACTGAGAGAATAAGGTCAAACAAGTTACAAATCATATTATGAGCTGAAAGAATCAGGTCAAGAAACTTAGAAATCATATTATAAATTGAAAGAATGAGGTCAAACAACTTACAAATCATATTATGAACTGAGAGAATCAGGTCAAATAAGTTACAAATCATATTATGAGCTGAAAGAATCAGGTCAAGAAACTTGGAAATCATATTATAAATTGAAAGAATGATGTCAAACAACTTACAAATCATATTATGAACTGAGAGAATCATGTCAAACAAGTTACAAATCATATTATAAACTGAGAGAATCAGGTCAAACAAGTTACAAATCATATTATGAGTTGAAAAATCAGGTCAAGAAACTTAGAAATCATATTATAAATTGAAAGAATCAGGTCAAACAACTTAAAAATCATATTATAAATTTAAAGAATCAGGTCAAACAACGTACAAATCATGTTATGAACTACTTGAAGCATGTTGTAACCTCCATAATTCCAACTTCTACTTCCAACTTCTATAAATGAAAGATTTGGAATTATAATCTCCACTATCAAACTTCTAACTATTATTTACATGGTTAAGAGTACCATGTATTACCTCCAATTACTGATTTCATCAAGACTATTTAACAATTAGAAGTTATAGTTGACATTTACTTGACAATGAATTTAATTCACTACAATTATTCGTTTAACTTAATTAACAGTTTAAATGAAAGAAAATGATTGATGAACGATCACCTTCATTAGGTTGCACCACCACGTCACCAACTTCTTTCATTACAATAGTATGTATTGCAGTCTTGCAATCATATTACGAATTGAGAGAATCAGGTCTAAGAAGTTACAAATTATAATATGAATTGAAGGAATCAGGTTAAACTACGTACAAATCATATTATCAACTACTTGAATCATGTGAAAGATTACGAAGTAGAAGTAATTATTAGTTACATGGTTAAGAGTACCATGTATTACCTATAATTAGTCACTTTATCAATTGTATTTAACGATTACAATATGTAGTTAACAGTTACTTGACTATTAATTTAATTGACTTCAAATTCAGACGTTAAATGAACGTGTCTATAGGCTTATATAACATCATACAATAGATAAAAGGAATCATATCATAAGCATGGACGATTCATATCATAAGGAACCAAAGTTATTACTACTTATATGTGGATATCATATTATTGATGTAAGGAATCATATTATATATGATGGATATCATATCATAGATTTAAGGCATCATATTATATCATGTAGAAACTCACTATATCATTCAGACACACACTATATCATTCAGACACACACTAGATCATTCAGACACACACAATATAATTAAAACATTTTAAATAATTTCTCTATTATATTGCATTATTAAATTTCACATTATGTGTTCCGTTACTGAAGAAAGTTATATTGTATATAAGTTCATCAATATGATATCATATACCATATAAATGATATGATATAATTCCTACAAGATATGATATAGAAGTAAACGAATATGATATCGTGAATTTCCAATATGATATGATATCATAAAAGTTTATTTGTAACATGATTTAGGAAATTCTCAAATCTTATGTACTTATGGACTCTAGTTATAATATATATATAGACGGCATTATATATACAAAGGTAGTCCTTCTTATGATTTACTTTCACTTACCTTAAATTATGTACTCGTTAGATAACAGTCACATTTCTAAAAACCTTCCCTGCTTTAATATGATTTAATTGTCAATAACAATAATAGTGTCATAGTTACATTATATCTTACTACTAAGTAGTACTTGGTCTACTGGTAAGGAGAGCACCCTTCTAACCTCAACATTGGGGGGTTCATTCCCTAATAGGGATTCCCCTTATTATATCTTACTGACGACATACTAGTGTTATACTTATACTATAAGCTTATAGTTTGTTATACGACGTATATTGAATTACTTGTTTGTTATACTACAAAAAACAATTATCAATAAATAACCTATGTTCAGCATATAACATATGTATTTAACTGAAATGAACCAATATTTAAACCAATATTTATGATTAGTAATGATATATGATTAGTGTCATAGTTACATTAGATCTTAGTACAATAAATATGTCAATTAATCCTATATGAGGTAAGCATATTAGGGGTAATATGAACCATATCTCATATAGGTAATCATATCAGTGTTAATGTGAATCATATCCACCATGTAGGTAATCATATGATAACATTACGGTAATATCTTTAGTAGTACGCATATAGACCGGTACGAGGTCCCCAATAGTACATTACAAAAGCATATTTTGAACATGACTAATAACAGCTCCATATGGGGAACGAGGGATCACGTTCACACTAGTAGAATAAATGCTATTTGCTGCGATGATATTGTTGCGGTTTTACCTATACACAGCAATATAACACGCAAAAATAAATAAAAAAGAAAAATTGACAATATTGCTGCGGTTCCCGCCCAAAACCGCAGCAATATTGTCTAACGGTTACCATTTTAAAAACATGTGGGGCCCTTTATTGCTAATATTGCTGCGGTTTCCTAGTAGGACCGCAGCAATATATTAAAAAAAATATTTTTTTAATATATTGATGCGGTCCTACTAGGAAACCGCAGCAATATTAGCTGTCAATTACCCATAAAAAAAAGGGGTTTCTTTCAGCGCTCATAAACATAGGGTTTTTTTTGAACATTTTCTCTCTCTCACCCTCAGTCTCTCTCAGCCTCTCCGTCTCTCTTCTCTTTCTCATCCTCTCAACCCCCTCTTCTCTCTCATCTCTCTCAACCTCTCAACCCTCACTTCACGAAGCCGACGAAGCGACGAAGCCGACGACGCGACGAAGCGGACGCGATGAATTTGTGGATGAATTTCCGGCGACGACGCGATGGATTTGTGGATGTATTTCCACGAAGCTGACAAAGCGGACGACGCGACGAAGCCGACGAAGCGGACGCGATGAATTTCCACGAAGCCGACGAAGCGGACAACTTCCTTCTTCGGGTTTTGTTTCGTTTTTTTTTTTTTTCGTTTTTTGGGTGGCCCAGTGGGTGAGTGAGTTGACGGGGTGGTGGTAGCCGGTGGGTTATATTTTTATGCCACAGTTATTAAGTTTTCCTCTGTCTCCTCCTTTACACTTGATGAGCAGATTCGATTTTTTGAACTTCTCCTGAACATACTTCCAATATGCTCACTTGACTGTATAATTAATAATTTATGCAATTTTTTTTCCTTTTGCGATGAGCTGATTATGTGTGAAATTATAGGAGGAAGCAGCTGGTGTTGGAAAGCTCAGGCATAGAAGACTGGCTAACCTCATTGGATGTTGTGCTGAATGGGATGAAAGATTGTTGGTGGATGAGTTCATGCCTCATGACACACTATCGAAGCATCTTTTCCATTGTATGCTTCAAGTCTTTTAGATGAATTTCCGGCAACGACGCGATGAATTTGTGGATGGGTTTTGTTCGAAGTTTCGTCCCTTTCAGATCTGAATTTTCGAAGTTCCTTTTCAGATGAATCTCCGGGAAAGAACATACGGCTAGATCTTATTGTTTTCATTATCTTTGTTTCTTAGATCTGATTGTTTTCATTATCTTTATTTTATTTATAAGTTGGTACAGTTTTTTATTTAGATTTTACTGCATAATATAATTTTCTGGTTCTTATTGTTAGTTTTATCTATTGTGAATGAGAAGTGATGTTGGTTTCATTTTGATTTTGGTTTCTATTAAATGATATAATGCTCATTTGTAGATGGGTTTGTTGTCGGGTTTTTTTTTTCAAATCTTATGGCAAAATGCAAAAAAAAAAAAAAAAAAAAAAATATTGTAGGACCCTATTGCTGCGGTTTTGGGCTAAAAACCGCAGCAATATTACCTCTCAACCACCTTATTTTTCGCCAAAAAATTCATATATTGCTGCGGTTTGGCCTAAAACCGCAGCAATATTAATAATACCTATTGTTGCGCCCTTAATTGATGCGCGCCCCAAACCGCAGCAATAGGGCACTTTTTAACCGCAGCAAGTAGCCTTTATTCTACTAGTGTCATCAAGTGCGAACTAGTGGAAGGATAGTGCAACCAAGTCATGGTATGTATTGGACCGGACTAATAAACATTTGTATCTTCCTCACAAAAGAGGATACAGATAATACAACACGTGCTTCTCTACATGTTCTTACTATACCACTCAGAAGGGCCGAATTTGCTATCGGCCCATTGGGATTATTTTGCAACATACAAATTATTCGTATTTACTAGCTATAGTAATATACATTGTGGCCCATCATTTACATGTGTACTAGTCCTTATTTACTTCTACTAACCTCCATCTTCACTGCCTCCTCTGCCATTTTGTAATCTGCCCATGTACCCACTTCCCGTGAAAGCTTGATAATAATATATTAACCCCAATCGCCTATTCAAACTAATTTCATTATCATAACTCAAATTTACAACTATTATTTAACAAACAACACATATATTATATTAACTCCTTTTTTTTTACCAATTTGTCAATGGCCTTAGCATGGTCCTCCAATGAATTTGTGCTCTTTGCATCTATGACCCACACGTCGTCACTATTAACTGAAAACGCAGCACACGCCCCAGTTTGTGTCTTGCAAGACTGGAACAAACACCTACCATAAAATTTTTTTAGCTTGTAATAAGCTGGGACAAACGCCTACCCATATAATATATTTAACTTGTAATAAGCTGGAATGAAGAACAAAATATATGTTTCATTTTCATTGCTTCCATTCAACTTACTCCGTTTAAAGACTTACCCCAAATAAACGATTGGCGTGAACTCCCTTAAATCCTTTAGCGACAACACATCCAATTTCACGAGAATCGTTCCAATCTCCCGAGCTACGCACATCCTCAAAGACCTGGGTCTGCATACCATTTTTTAAGATAGTACAAGCCATTACCAGTACATTTTAATTTTTAATATTTTGAACCTTACTAATATTGCATCCATCTTAACGCAAATGTAGGATCGATCATAAAACGTATACTTGAGTTTCCAAATTTCCTCCTCCACATGCGTGTATACATTGCAGCCGCAACCCTTATGTACTGCAATTGAAAATACTCAATTATTAGTAGCGTTTATTAACAAATTATTCAACTATTAGTAGCGTTTATTTACAAATTACATTCTCGTGAACGCATTGTGTGCCACCGAGCACCGTCTTGCATTCTTCTAACGTTGCAACCAACGTCCCACATTGTACCATTACCAGTTCTTCCCTGAAACCATAAAATACCCAACAATGTAGTAGACAAACATGCAATATTGTGTACACTCCAAGTTCAAGCTAAAGTATTTTATTAAAAAACAAATGTAGTAGTAGAGAAACTTACGCATGACCTACAAGTGTCTATCAATGTCATCAACCAATAACAGAAATTCCTTGGTAATCTCTTCCACCTCAAATAAAGTAATCCCTCAAAACCCATGTCTCTAACCCATTGCCTTTTCATCTCACAAAAATCACCAATTATTTTACCTAAAGTCTCAACCCTACAGTTTACATTAGGTTGCACCCCTTTACACTTAACTAGCTGTGTTTTCAACACTTCACCACGCGACTTCACTCCACCTCCTTCACTATGTTCTATACACTGCCATTACATTTTTAAATAAGTTATATCACTTTTAATCATATTAAGTATTGTATACCAACAAACAACAAAACATATTTAACTCACTCTGAATATCTCTGGACTCAATACAATCTTCTCTACCACTTTTTTATGCTTTCCACCCTGCATACAAGTTTTTAATATCAGCACAAGTATAAGGTTCATGGTAATTTTGTTCTATTTATTCATTTACTTCTATTAAATATAATTATTACCTGCTTCCCAACTCCATCATCTCTTAAGCTCTTTCGCTTCTTCTTCGATTTCAATTTCCTAGCACCTTCACCTTTCTGCTGCACATTTTAAAATTTAATTCTACCTCAAAATATAACCAAAAGCAAAGCACCATTTATCCATTACCTCCAAACATTCAGCTTCTGAAACATACTTGCTATCACTCGATCCTGTTCCACCACGCTTGCCCATTAATCTTATATTGGACATTCAACCAAAACTTTTATCATTTTTTTTACGAGAACAATGAATTATATACCATAAAATTTACCCGCATCTTGTATCATGTTTACGCTGTATCATATCATGTTTACGCAAACAAACCCTACACTTCTTACAATTAAATTACCAACACTCCAACATAAACTTCTTTTTAATTACCAATTTAATTTCATTGACATTCACAACACAAACAAATGCAACCAAAACTTTTTCATCATATCAACAATTTCAAATAACCCTAACATTTTCCAGAATATAGAAAAAAGTCATGTTTTTGCACGAAGACATAAATTACCTCAATTTTAAGTTTACTCAACCTTGAATCAATGTACGTACTTTATATCTTCAACTTCCCTTCCTCATCTAAGCTGCAAATCAATCTACAACCTCCCGCAATTTCTGAAGTTCAACTTCAACTTTGACGAATTTCATCTCAAATCCTACACCATTGCATGAGGATGATAGAAGATTTTAACACTTCACTGCTTTTTTGTGATGATTTCGTACTAAGGATTTTTGGTTGCACCTTCGTTGTAATTCACGCAAAAATCTCTCAAATTTCCCTTTTCTATTTTTGAAGTCGTTGATATAAAGGCCACTCACTAATAAATTCATGTTGTTTTTTTTGGTGACTGTTTGCAAGTCCAGAATTAAGTAAATACCCCGGTTATGGGCAAGTGCTAGCCCATAACGGTTATGTGTATATCAGCACTCCTCTTATACAAACATTAAATGTCAACTCACTTATATAGGCTATAGTTTCATTGGTCTACTGGTCACCATCATCAAAGTTCCTATGAGAGTTGAACATACACCTTTGTTCAAACATTTCACAGAATAAATAACCCTAGATCAGCTGAGAAATGAACATACAACTTTTGATAACTAGTCAATGTCCGAAGATCAATAGACAGATGAACATACAAAAGTTTCAATTTTAATCTATCCAGACCAACTAGGAATGAACGTACAACTCTACTAAATTCGATAATCCTGATTTAACTAGGAGATAAAATTACAACTTCTCAGTGACAAGCAGTATCCCGTAGCCCTAGATTAGCAAAGAGATTGTACAGAACTGGAATATTATGAACAGGATTTAATGCTACAAGAGACAAGAAGGAACTACTGAAAGTAAGCATTTGATAAGTGTGGTAGAGTATCGTAGAAACCATGCCATCAACCCATGTTACTTCTATATCACCATTTTTTAAGCAAGTGATATTTATAATAGTCTATATCACCATTTTTTAAGCCAGTGATATTTATAAATTGGCTTTTTATATAATATGATTTGCTCTTTGATATATGCGTATTTGTCTCCAATAGACCATTCCATAGAAACAAGTATACAAACTGTTATATAATATGCTTTGCTCTTTTATATATGTATAATTTCTCATCGAAGTTAAAATCGAGATTAAATATTTTCTCTCTGATATATGCATATTTGTGCTAAAAAATAAAAGAGTTCATATCTAATAATTAACAACATGCCGTACTTTTTGTTTATGCTAAAATTTATCACTTATGATGAAATTAAAGTTTGTGGGACGTGTCAACCAGATTTTTTTTTTGAATAGTAAAATTAATTCATTAATAAAAAGTCATACGACATCTACATAAGCAATCGAATCAAACAAATACATAAGTTGAATCAAACAAAAATTTCCTTCATAAACACTACGATCGTCAAACAAATCTTGCAATGTGGAACATCTCCCGCTTATATCGCTGGAAAATACAGCCTTGTTGGAAAGACAATCTAACGATCCCTTGTAGTCGTGAGGATGATTTCCGTCGGATTCATCTGATCGTATTCGAAAAATTGATAACCTTTGTGATCCCGCATAATTCTTCACAAACAAAATAATTTCATGGCAATCCATTAGATCTAGTATCCCGGATTGTAACGTGTAGAAATTCCCCCTCTAAAAGAGGAGAAAAACCCTGTCTTTCGAAGGAGGTCGAAAAACCTTGACTTTCAAAGGAGATCGGAAAACCTTTTCTTACGAAGGAGATCGAAAACCCTGTCTTTCGAGGGAGAAATCGTTATTGGAAACCTAAAAACAAATAAAAAAAGCAAAGGTGAGGGCTTTCCAACGGTAAAAATCGATGGAAGCCCCTTTAAAAATCAACAAAGGAGGCTAGGGTTTTTGAAAGTAGAGAGGAGAGAGGGGAGAGAGAAAAAAAAAAAGGGTTCGTAATCTTCGCAGTTATCAACGGGACGCGTCAACCAGATGATGTCAAAGTTGCTGCGACAAAAGAATGCAAAGGGGAGTCAAAGGGGATGAACACACAAAAGTGGTGACACGGAAAACCCCAATGAAGGTGGGTAAAAAAACGCGGGTGGTTGGAGATCCACCAAACTAATATAGTTCACTATCTTTCTCTGTGACTGATTGTCGTTTACAAGAATACTTAGTTCACTCTAATGTCTTTCTCACAATATCGCGTAAAAAACATGTCATTGACCTCTCTCTCCCTTTTATATGCCTTCTTCTTTCTTTGGCTTTTTCCCCCCAACGAATACAAAATTAAATTCACTAATTATTACATTGATCTCTACTCTTGAATCATGGAGAATCTTCTATACTCACGCTCCAGCGTCTTCAATGTTGTCCCCTCTAACGGCTGAATTTATGGCTTATAATGCTCTTGCCTTATTTGGCTGGACCGTTATCATTCAATGCACTACTCTTAATCTTGCATCCTCTGTTGTGTCTTCGGTTTGCATCTTTTGTGTCTTTACGTCAGATGGTACTACATCATCGAATCATCGCGTCGTCGCGTCAATGTCATCCTGTCAAAAAATTCAGCCATAACAATTTGCCCCCAATTGTTGAATTGGGGTGGCACAAAGCCCATAGACAATTGTTAAAAAACCAACGAATCAAATGAAATTCTACTCAAGTCATTAAGTTATCACAAATCGCAAGAAATCTCGCCCTTGTCAATTTAAAGGAAAATTTTTTCCAAAGAGACGCATGGAAGGAAAGGAGATCTGCTTTGAGCGGTTATTTTTGGTAGTCCAAGAGTCTCAAAATACAAAAGGTAGTTTTTTTTTAAATAGCCGTTTTAATTATAACCGTTAGCACGATTGTCATGATTGCTCACTGTTGGCATAAATAACTTAAGCGGTGAGAAATCATAACTTTTACTCTCACTTCATCAAATCTTTCTCTCTCTTTAAGTAAGGCAACTTCCATAACTTCCTTTACTCTCTCCTTCGGAAAATCGATCGCTGACACCAGGTAATTTCGCACTTTTTCGCTCATTTTTTCCTTTGATTCGCTCTATTTTCTCTTCCTCTACTGTTCTCATGGCGCCCAGTAGACGCAGCATTAGGACTTTTGTGAAAAACCAAGAGAAATCGAAAGGGAAAGAAAAAGCTGTAGAACTAAGGGTAGAAAATGAGGACGAACTGTCAACGATGTCAGAAGAGGACCTTTTAAGGTTCTTAGACTTAGGAAATTTGCCTGAGAGTACTGTTATTAGAAATGCTTAATGACGAACCCCCAGAGTCGTGTCCCCAAAAATGGGTAGTGCTCTATGAATACCCTTTCAAAATAGGTCTTAGACTTCCTTCACCCCCTGGCAAGGGATTTATGCAGATTACCAAATCAGCCCAGGGAGATTATGCCCCAAGTCTGGAGGATCCTGAGCTCATCGACAGGGTGACGGCGTCGTGGGACGAAGCCTTCACCCTTACGACTTGCTGTTACATTATGAAATTAGGGTCAAAGCAAAAATAGGATAGCCTTACATGCAAAGGCGAGGTTAGAGCCTCTGGTCGGGGGGATACAGTCAAATGACAGAGGTTGGAAAAACAGGTTTGTTTTTGTGAAGAGATCGTCGCTAGGGGAAGCCGGGGCGTCTCTGGTTGGTGGCTGGAATACCGAAGGTGTGTTTATTTTCAGTTTTTCTAAATTAGTGATGTGTCGTTAACACCATTCTTACATCGTTTCTACTGCAGGTCTTAACCCAAAACTGCTGTCACATCGCGACGAGTCTCAGAGTCTCTGTGACAAGTTTCTGAAGGTGTTAGAGGAGGACAGGCAGTTCAGAAGGGTTCTTTTTGCTTCTAAAGACCGTTGTTCATCTATGGCTTCTTGTTAGTCTATCTAATTTAAATTTTTCCTCTGCTTTTTATTCTTTAGTAGGACTTTACCATGGAAGGTTTTATACTAACGACTTAATCACTTCCGGACAGGGTTCGTCTAAGTCGCGTCCTAGGGGGAGTTTGGATGGGCAGGCACTGGCCGAGATGTTGCGCAAGCGCAAGAGGGAGTCCTCTACTGACGCTGCGTCAGCTTCGTCTAAGAAGGACACAGCGGTTGTCGTTCACTTGGACGACGAGCTGGACGTTGCGTCTAAGACGCGCAAGACTGACTTCCTAGCCCCCCAGACAAAAGCGGTCCTTCCTATTCTGTGACCGTCCCAAATGACTTCATGTCGTTGGAACGGTCCATATGGCCTGAAGCAGACAGGTTCCTTTTTCCTAGCGCAATGGAAAGGATCAAGGAACATACTCTTCCTCGCATGATGTCGGATGGGCTGGAACTCCTATTTCAGGTATAAAACTTCCGATTCCTTTTTCAGACATTATGCCTACTTATGACAATAACTTGTGACTCTCTAAGTGACGCGTATCATATCTTTTTGTGCAGTCTTCTCAACATCTCCTGATGGCTAAGAGGGAGATCTCCTCTCTGCTGAAGGGTCATCTGACCATGAAGCAGAGAATGGAGAAGGCTGAATTGGACGCGAAGTCCAAAAGCGATGAGGTGGAGTCTTGCAAGAAGGCCATGGAGGACATGAAAAAGACTTTGCAGAAGAATGGGGAGGAGCTAGAAGAGATAAGGCAGAGGGCGACTAAGTTGGAGGAGTCTTCTCGTCATGAGATCACGACGCTCCAAGCGAGCGTCGATGCACAGAAGAACGAGCTGGACATGCTCGAGGCTGAGGTGACGACTAGGGTCAGGGCTAAGCTGATGTACCAGTTTTTAATGAAGAAGACGGCGTCGTGGACGCCACAGAAGGACATTGACCTATACCTCCAGTTCATGGGATCCATGAAGGATCTGATGGACGAAGAGGACTTGGCTGCGACGGCAGATTCTTCATCAAAAGTTGATGAAAACGCCCCATCTTGCGCTGGGTTCATAGCGTCTGACGTGCCCCCTGACCCTGAAACCGAGAAGGAGGCTCCAACTACTGTCCTCCCAGCTGAAGCGTCTGAGGAGAAGGAATCTGAAGACGTCCCTGCCGTTTAATTTTTAAGCCCTTTATACCATCCCCCTTTTATCTAAACATTAATCAATCTTTTGTAAAGGGTCACTTGAAAGAGTGACCATTTGTACCGTACTTTTGGGTCACCCATGGGGGTGGCCAAAACTGTTTACCGTTTTAAACTTTTTTTTTTGGGTCACCTACGGGGGTGACCATTACGTTGATGCTTTGATCTTTGGCAAAATTGTCCTTATGTCTTTGTTTTATATTGCATGCATGTGTTTCGGTCGTTATTCTGACGTTCCTAAAGGATGGTCAAGCATTTAGTAAGGCATCTTTGGTCGTTCAGACGTATCGTTTGGACTTAATAAAAGTCATCACTGGTCGCTCAGACGTACCGTTTGGGCTAAACGACTTTTAGAATACACATAGGAAATACATAAAACTTACATGTATTCATCAGGGAGATGGCTGAAACGTCATCAGTAGTTATCACTTCAAAATGACTGTGCCCCTGTCGTAACGTCAGTTGAGGCAATAATAGATCAAAACACTTTTTATGGTGGCAAGATGCAAGTCTACCTGGTGCCTTGTGAAAATCATCGGGACGTTAATAAGTTGAATGGGGACAATTTGCCTACAACTCAACAAGTACCCAGTGAGAGAACACTATGGTCGCTAACACTAGCGACCCAGATATAATAGCATTACCAACTATTTATATCTCTATGTGTATATATGTATCTTTCTTTTTTTTTTCTTTTTTTTTTAAAAAATTGGGAAACAAAGCTTATCACTTAGCTTTAAAAGTAGTATCGTTTGAGGTGTGTGGCATTCCAGCTACGAGGTACGGAGCTTCCGTCACGTCGGACCAATTGGTAGGCTCCATGGCCTACTACTTTACTGATTTGATATGGTCCTTCCCACTTCTGACCTAGCTTACCAGCGTTACTCTTGGTGTTCTGGAATACTTTCCTTAGGACCCAATTCCTTCACGAAAGATTTGGCTTGGACGTTTTTGTTAAAGCTCCTCGCTACTATTTGCTGCTGTGCCGCCATGCGCACCAACGCTGCGTCGCGCAACTCCTCAATGGTATCTAGGTCGTTTATCAACTCATCGTTGTTCCGTCTTCGTCGCTAGGCTGCATCTCGCAGTTGGGACGCTCACCTCCGAAGGCAAGAAAGCCTCACAACCATAGACTAGTGAGAACGGAGTTTGTCCGGTAGCGGTGCGCGGTGTCGTTCGGTTAGCCCATAAGATGGAAGGCAACGCCTCCGCCCACTTACTTTTCTTGGCTGCGAGCCGCTTCTTTAAAGAGTCAATGATCGTTTTGTTAGCAGCTCCATGCCCCATTCATCGCAGAAGCGTCTTGTCTCGTTGCTGATAAACTGTGACCCGTTGTCGCATACTATCTCGGACGGGACGCCAAACCTGCAAATGATGTTAGTGTATATAAAGGAAATCACTTCCTTATCGCATACCTCTTGAAAAGAACCTGCTTCAATCCACTTAGAAAAGTAGTCAGTTAGTGCCAACATAAAGACCTTTTGACCTGGGGCTTGAGGTAATTTACCAACTATGTCCATGCCCCACTTCATGAAAGCCAAGGTGTGAGAGTAGGATGCAAAAGTTCACAGGGTTTGTGCGTCATACCTGCATGTCGTTGACAACTATCACATTTGGCGACATACCTTATTGTGTCTTTCCTCATTGTTGGCCAATAATAGCCCATGCGCAATACTCTGTTGGACAAGCTGCGTCCTCCTGAATGATTTCCATAAGTGCCATCATGCATGTCCTTCAGGTTTTCCCCCCATTGCTCCTTCTCCAAACAGCGTAGGTAGGGGCCTGCGGCAGACTTTTTGAACAGCAATCCTTGAATGAGTACGTATCGCGACGCCTTGAATCAAATTATGCGTCCTTCCACCTTATTTGTTAAGAGCACATCATTAGCTAGGAAATCATAAAATGGTTTTGTCCAACTGACACTTACTTCCTCGTCGTCAGGGTCACTTTCTGGTGCGGGATTATCAACATTATTGACGACCCCATGATTGTCTCGAGGCTGATCGGTCGTCGTTGCGATAATGTCCCCGATACTCCTAGCGATAGCAGGGTTTGTCAAATGAACAATAGGGACGGACGTAAACGAAACGTCCCTTTAAGAAGATCCGAGATTGGCCAATGCATCTGCTTCTGTATTCTGGTCCCTAGGTATCTGCAAAATGTCAAACGAATTAAACACTTTACTCTTACTCTGACCTATTTCTAAATACATGGCCATTTTAGAGTCTTTTGCTGCGAATTCGCCTTTGACTTGGCTGACTATCAACAGTGAATCGCTGATAACTTTCAATGCTTTCGCTCCCATGTCCTTAGATAACGTCATTCCGGCTATGAGCGCCTCGTACTCGGCTTCGTTATTCGTTGCTCTAAATTCACAGCAAATGGCTCGCACTATCTTCCCCCCTTGTGGTGACTGTAGCACAATGCCTAGACCTGCACCATGAAAATTAGAAGATCCATCAACAATCAATATCCAGGAGTCGTCGTTCACTTGATTAATCCTTGCGACTTCGTCGTCTGCGAGCTTTTTCAGCTCTGCGCTAAAGTCTGCCACAAAATCTGCCAAAGCTTGTGACTTGACAGCGGTTCTGGGATGAAACTGGATATCGTACGCGCTGAGTGCTATTGCCCACTTGCTCATGCGACCTGTCAATTCCGGATGTCGCAAGACAGACTTGATAGGATAATTAGTCATAACGACAACATATGTGTTTCGAAATAGTGCCTAAGTTTTTTAACAGCTACGACTGGTAAATAGCTCTAATGAGAATACTTTCTAATGAAGAATACCTGGTCTCCGCGTCTAGCAGAGACTTACTGACATAGTAGATTGGTAGCTGCTGGCTCTCGCTTCCCGCGTCAGGACAGCGCTGACGGACACGTTACTTACCGCGAGATAGAGCTGCAAGTTTCCCCGATATTTGGTTTTGACAATAATGGCGCATGCTAAGTAGCTTTAATTTTTGCAGTGCGTCTTCGTGTTGTTGCGTCCACTCGAAGCCCTTGTTCTTTCTCAAGACGTCATAAAATAGGTGACATTTCTTAGATGACCGGGATATTAAATGATTCAACGCAGCTACGCGACCAGTCAACTTTTGCACTTCCTTGACGCTTCGTGGGGACTGAAGTTTGACGGTGGCTTTTATTTGATCTTGGCTGGCTTCAATTCCTCGTTGCGTCACGACGTACCCTAGAAATTTTCCTGCGGACACTCCAAAGTTGCATTTCGTAGGGTTTAATTTCATGTCATACCTTTGTAATACGTCGAAAGCCTCCGACAGATGCTGAATGTGATCGCTGCTCGCTTGGATTTGACGAGCATATCGTCGATGTACACTTCCATAGTGTCACCCAGTTGATCTTTAAACATTTGATTAACCAGTCGCTGATATGTGGCACCTGCATTTTTCAAACCAAAAGGCATAACCTTGTAACAATATATACCTTTATCGGTAACAAACGCGGTCTTTTCTTGGTCGTCTGGATGATCAATATTTGGTTGTACCCGGAATACGCGTCCATGAACGTTAAAAGCTCGTGACCGGCCGTCGCGTCGACCATTGAATCTATATGAGGGAGTGGGAACGGATCCTTGGAATGCTTTGTTTAAATCGGTTGAAGTCGATGCAGACTTCCACTTCCCGTTCTTTTTGCTGACCACCACGACGTTGGCTAGCCAATCGGGTATTTACCTCGCGGATCTTTCCAGTATCGATCAGTTTCTGGACCTCATCATTGATGACTTGGTTCCTTTCAGGAGCGAACTTGCGTCTCTTCTACTTTACAGGCTTGTGAGTAGGGTCGACGTTGAGCTTATGCGTAATGACGTCGGGACTGATTCCTGTCATATCTTCATGGGACCAAGCAAAACAATCTTGGTTAGTTTTCAAGAAATCAACTAACTGACCTCGTATTTCTTGCGACAATGTCGCTCCGATTCGGACGACACGATCGGGGATGGATGGATCGAGCATCACTTCATCCACGTCCTGCTCGCTAGGCGCGTGGGCCTGACCCATCCTTTAATTGCTAGATAGTCGCTTTTGGGGGTTTGAGTGACGAACTATAACATTCCCTTGCAGACTTCTGCTCGCCCTTTATTTCTTGGACCCCCCTTTGGTAGGAAACTTCAGCATTGATGATAGGTTGAAGGGACGCCTTCATCTTATGTATCCATGGGGTCGAATGATATGTACGCTGACAGGCAGTCCACAACGTTGAATCTGGTTGGCAAGTTGACGCCTTTGGCTAGTGTTGGCAGTGTGATCTCTCCGACAGTATGTTGAGCCTCTCCACTGAAACCTACCAAAACAGTAGATTTTTTAGTAATATCTTTATCGCACAAACCCATACCTTCGAGGGCGCTTTTGAATATGATGTTGGCTGAGCTCCCCCATCGACTAACATTCGCTTCAACAAGCAGTTGCTGACAATCAGGGATATGACTAATCCGTCGTGATGCTCCACATCGCAGACGTCGTTGTCGTCAAAGGTTATCGCCATTGCTTCGAGCTTGCGTTCCTCAGCTGACCTGCAAGATTTATAAACGGCGGACGAGGGGGTACCCTCTCTTGCTAGCCTTTTGGCTGCGGAATACGTTAGACAATACATAGATCCACCAGAGATGACGTTGATTACCTTTACGTTGTGGGCGACCAGGAGGGTGGTCTGCGCGCTATTTCTACCGAAGGACGCTTTACCTTTGTCGCTCAAAGGTCCTTAAGATGCCCCTTATTGAGCATGAACGCGCTTCTCGTCGCAACGCGAATGCACTCCTCCGTCTTATGGCCATGGTCATGATGGAACTGACACCACTTTGATTGATCTTTTTGCGCCTCCGGACGGTCGCTTTTTTTGGCCAACGAACTGGCGCTCCATTTTGGATAAAGCGTTCACGACACTCCGACATCAACAGAAAATCCGTAGGAGTCTAGAGCAGGGAAGTTGGCGACTCCGTCCTTACGCTGTTACCTGCACTTTCAACAACATCAGTAACATTATTTACCTAGTTTGAACGGCTATAAGGGTGACTTCGCCAGTTGTTCTTCTTAGGGACGAAAGCCTTCCGAGCAGCAGGAGTATCAGATGCGCGTCGGGTGGATATGGTGTTGAGGATGGCATCGTTTCCTCCAACCTCATCTGTGCTAACGCTCGTGACTTGACTTCCTCGAACGTCTGGCACGGGTACTTCGTCAGACGATTGTATAGCTTCGACCGCAAGATTAATCCTTTCCTAAAACATTCAATAGCAGTCTTAGTATCAAGATCTTTAATGCTAATCATTTCTTTGTTAAAGCGATTATAATAATCGCGAACGGATTCTTTGGGTTCTTGCACGACGCCATATAGATCGCTCGTCTGCTTTTCCAGGCCGCGACTGCCTTCGAACTTCTCATTGAACTTATTGACTAGGGTGGAGAAATTGCCAATGCTTCCTGGCTTGAGAGATCCCAGCCACTTGAGACGGGACCGGTGAGCGTGGCTCCAAAAGACTTGCACATGCATGTCTTACCAAATGCCAGGAATTGACGCTTGCCACATCCGTTGTTTGTATTGCGACGTGCTCGCCTGGATCGGTTGAACCATCATAAGTAGCAGCTAAGGTAGGCAGGTTGAGCTTCTTGAGGAGCACGACCCTTTAGATCCTATCAACGAAGGGTGACTCTGCGTAGCCGTCGGGATGTTCCACGATGCCTGGTGTTGGGGCTCCAGGAGCGGACATGAGCTTCATCAAGCGCTTGTTTTGCTTTTCGATTTGAGCCATGCGCTTTGTCATAAGATTCGCTTCTCCTTCACCTGGTCGTTCTCTTCATTGTTCAAGGGCTCTTCATCCTCGGGCCTTCGTCGTCTTCAGGCTCTTCATCATCTGACTCATAGAGATTCCCCATCAAAGGGACGTCGTTCAGATTTTCTCGACGCCGGGTTTTCGAAGCCCTGGACGATGCTAACTCCTCTTGCAACTTCTGGATCCTTTCCTGCGATGTCGTAAAGTCAGTAGTTAGACGCTCGTTGGCTTGCTTTATTTTGAGCATTTCTGCTCTTATTTGTTCGTACTGCCTTCGCATTTCCTCGAGGTTAGGTGTTTCTCCCATTTGAGGATTTTGAATAGTAGATGGTCTGGTTATGCCCCACGGTGGGCGCCAAATTGTTTATGCTAAAATTTATCACTTATGATGAAATTAAAGTTTGTGGGACGTGTCAACCAGATGATGTCAAAGTTGCTGCGACAAAAGAATGCAAAGGGGAGTCAAAGGGGATGAACACACAAAAGTGGTGACGCGAAAAACCCCAATGAAGGTGGGTAAAAAACTGCGGGTGGTTGGAAATCCACCAAACTAATATAGTTCACTATCTTTCTCTGTCGCTGATTGTCGTTTACAAGAATACTTAGTTCACTCTAATGTCTTTCTCACAATATCGCGTAAAAAACATGTCATTGACCTCTCTCTCCCTTTTATATGCCTTCTTCTTTCTTTGGCTTTTTCCCCCCAATGAATACAAAATTAAATTCACTAATCATTACATTGATCTCTACGCTTGAATCATGGAGAATCTTCTATACTCACGCTCCAGCATCTTCAATGTTGTCCCCTCTAACAGCTGAATT
This sequence comes from Beta vulgaris subsp. vulgaris, assembly GCF_026745355.1. Classification (NCBI taxonomy): domain Eukaryota; kingdom Viridiplantae; phylum Streptophyta; class Magnoliopsida; order Caryophyllales; family Amaranthaceae; genus Beta; species Beta vulgaris. Next base: position 32,624,415 of record NC_079203.1, on the reverse strand, counting down.
TATGGCTTATAATGCTCTTGCCTTATTTGGCTGGACCGTTATCATTCAATGCATTGCTCTTAATCTTGCGTCCTCCGCTGTGTCTTCGGTTTGCATCTTCTGTGTCTTTACGTCAGATGGTACTACGTCATCGAATCATCGCGTCGTCGCATCAATGTCATCCTGTCAAAAAATTCAGCCATAACAGTTTGCTTTAAAGTTATTTATGTTCAAGTTATGTATGCAGATGACAGATAAAAATGAAAAAAAGACTCGCTTAGATGCTAGGACAGTGACAATTTCTGCCAGGGCTACTCGTGCAGCTAGGAGATCATCCCAGGATCCTAATTCGGGTGTTGGTGGTTCGAATGAGGAGCATGTTGTCGAGCCAGAGCAATCCCAAGAAGACAAAGGCAAACGTAAATGGTTAAAACGTCCTCGCACATTTGATTGGAAGTTGACCGCACCAGCACCAAGAGGGTCACTTTCTACTGATTTGCGACGAATTCTAACTATTTGCCTAGTGAGCAACCTCGCGCTATGAAATGGGATGCTTAGACTCCGACACCGAAATTACTTTCTACACTACAACAACACTGATGGAGGTTAGATGACATGACAACGCAAGAGGTATATATTTATATTTTGTTTGATTAGTTTTTTTTGTTGTAGTTTTGTTTATATTATCTTAATGATATATTGTTAAATAGAGGTTATATGGGTGCCTTATGGTATCAATGTAGTACACAATTTAGCATTGTCATTGTATCATGGGTGCATTCATTACGCTTCCATAATTGAACCGTATATGCGGACCGTGTTCTACCATAATTTCTGTTTTGTTGAGATATTTGGTGAGTTCGAAAAGAATGGCGTTCTTAGTATGAAGAAAAAAAAATCTTTGTAGGTTCGAAAAAATTAGCGTCCCTATTTGACTGGCGATTGATGCATTCAGACAGACACTAGTAGAAAAAGGACGATTTGCGTTCCCTCAATTGCGTCGCACATAAATGGAAACGACGCACAGTTGGGATTTGCGTCGCATGTGGGAGGAGTACGACGCACAACATGGGTACATAAGCACCAGATATGTCCCATTTGCGTCGCACATGCTTTACATGCGTTGCAAAAGCCAAATGTGCGTCGGATACCCTGACTCATGCGACGCGAATCGTCTCTTCATTAAAAAAAAATTTCAAACTATGTGCGTCGCACGTCTTTTAGGTGCGTTGCAAGATACCCAATTTGCAATGCACCTATTCAATGTGCGACGCATATTAAGGCCACTATACCCATTTTAGTTCACGAGGCCCACTAATACACTTTTTATTTCAGAAACCCTAGCCTCACACGCCTCTCCCTCCCTCTCAATTCTCAGCGCCTCTCTCTCTCTCTCTCTCTCTCTCTCTCTCTTCAACCACCAACTATGGCGTAGTAGCAGTAGCAGCTCAACGGCGTCGTGAAGATGAAGAAAAACAAGATTATCTCCCTCCCTCTCTCTCTCTCTCTCTCTCTCTTTGTTGTTTTTTGAGGAATCTCCGTCGAACACCGCCGCTTCAAACACCAACAACAACATCAGATTCGTTATTTTTTAAACTCCGCCGCTTCAAACATCAACAACGACATCACATTCGAAGAAGAGCAGCGATGAAAATTGAAAAAACACCAACCCTTTCTCATATCTAACGTTCGAAGAAGAGCAGCGAATTTCTCAGGTATTTTTTAGTTCAAATTTTATTCTGAATTTCTTTGTTTTGTCATATTTATGTTTATTTTTTAAATTTGAAGAACGAGATTTCTTTCTGTTAGATCTGGTTTTTGGCGAATTTCGTTCGTTCCATTGCGCGATTTGTATTTTTTTAAAAATATATTTAGTGAAATTTCTGTCTGTTAGATCTGGTTTGTTTTTTAGGTTTAGTTTTTTAATTTCGTTTTTTTGTTGTATGTTAGATCTGAATTTTTTATTTTTGATATTTGTTAGATTTTTTCCGTTTCTTAATCGACGCAAGACAATTTGTATGTTATCTCGTTTAATTTCGCTTCTGTTACATCTCTTTTTTGTTATTGCGTTTAATTTCTGATTTCGTTTCTTTTGGTACTGCGTTTTTGTTATGATTTCGTTTAATTTCTGTCTCTTTTTTTTTCCTCGGATGCAGTACTAAAGCATTCATGCTTTGGTACTGCGTTTTTTTTTTTATTTTTTTACATGAGGTCATTTACGACGCACATGGCGCAAGGTGCGACGACGCAGATGACTGATTTGTGTCGCAACCCTGCTATGTCACTTATACCCCTTTATAACCCGCCGGTAGTTTGTATGGGCTGGAATGAACAATTTGCGTCGCACTGGATACAACGTGCGAAGCAAATAGCTAAAACATCTGCGTCGTTTCCACATACAACGCAGATCAGTTCTAGGTCATCTGCGTCGAGACCTGTGCCGTCGGACCCAAGTCCGATGCAAATAGGGGTCCCAAGTCCGATGCAAATCGACCTTTTTCTACTAGTGAGATTACAGTTTTCATCATCAAGAAAAAGAAAAAATTTGTTGAAAAAGACATCACCGGGTTTTTGCATCTCGACTCCAACAAAGAAGACCAATAAGTTCCAGTTCATCTGAATCTCGTGCTAAAATACAAGATATTTTTAATGTTCGTGAGTGTTGTCGCCATTGCGATTGCGGGAGGGTATTAGGATGAATTTAGGGTTTATCTATCTAGAAGTGTTTACCTAGTAGGTATATTTATCTAGAAGTGTTTATTTAGAGATATTATCTTTTAGTATCATATTTCGTTTATGATATATTTTCCTAGTTCTACTTCAATTAGGTTTATATAATGTACTATAAATACATACCTCTTGAGTAAATAATAATACGAAACTTTTTCTCTTGAATGTATTTTGTAAAAGATTTCAATATAACATGCCCCTAACATCAAATTAGAAGAGACAACATTGGATCACATGACCCTCATATAATATCCAATCTCCAAAAAATAAAAAATCCACCTTTTTCTGATATTAAGAAAATGCCATGCTACTGGTTTGTATAATTGTACCGAATACGGGGTCTGTGACAATACTTTCTCTAGAAGTAACACTCCTCTTCCTCCCTCGCCAATCGCAATAAGTTGCATTATATCACAAAATTGCACTTGGATAGCTATTATGAAGACAGCTATAATGTTGTGGTAGGTGCACTTCCTGGTTGCTAATTACTCTTGTAGTTAGGCTCTTGCTGGATAAATTTAAGCCTTTCATATTCTAAGAGCGCATTTAATATATCAGGAATTCAGAAACATCGGACAAGATCAGTATATTCCATCTACTGATTGCGATCAGAAAAAGAAGCCAAGAAATATCCTTTTCGTGTACAGAAAGGGGCAAAGGGCTAATAAATAGTAGAATTAGTAGGGCATATCCTTGTTATTCAAGCAACGTGGCCGGGAAGTCTGATTTTCTTGTTGCACCTCTGCCCAAAAAAAAAAAAAAACTATAAGTTACTAATCATCCATTGCAAAATGAATTTTTGGTCGTATTTTTAGATGTGTGGCTCTACGTGTTTACTTTGCAACAAAATTATACAGGACTGACTAGATATAAGAAATTAGAATAAGTTAACATTAATAATTAGTAACACTAATCAACACTTGCTTTGTGATTAAAACTTCATTAATACTTTATCCATTTTCTTTTGTTTTTTCTTAATTTTATTTTTTCAAGTCATTTAAAAAGAGTAATTACCACTTTTTTTTACATGTATAATATCATTTCTTAAGTACATTGTATTAGACTTGAAAGGTTTAATTTCACCTCAATGTGAAGGCCCAATTAGAGCATAAAGCCCATTAGACAAAGTCAACATAAGTCAAAGTTGTATGAGGGTTGACTAAATTACATACCGGTCCTCATAGACCGATAAGAATCGTCATGGTCAATACGTTTGTTAAAGAACTGTTGACTGCGTCATACCGATTTTATCAGGATACCTTAATGGTACTCCTACACTGAGCTATTTTCATATAGGCCTGAGCCTGATCCAGTAACTATCTAATGCGCCTATGAGCCTAAAAAGATAAGTATTGAAAGAGGATAGAATTGTATCAAACCAATAGGAGCAGAGTCCCATCTAAACAAGTACTCCTGTCGGCCCCTATAAATACCGCGTTGATCTTAGTCGTAAGGTACGTTCCCAAACATTATTATACTCCACTTGAGAGCTTCCGGTTTACCCATTACTGACTTGGGCATCGGAGAGGCATTCCTCGGATCAACCCCCAAGCTTAGTTTACGTGTGCTATTTTGTAGGACATCAAACTGGCTTATATACGCAGAAGATACCGGTTCACACCATACGACTTATTCCATACCGGAACCATTGGCGCTAGAAGGAGAGGTGAACAATACCTTTGAGCCTCAAGTCATAACTTTGGCAGCATAACCACACTCATGGATCCTAATCTTAACTTTGGGATGCCGGTTACTGATGAGAACAATGTCCCATTGGGGAAAGCACCACCAGGTTTATCAACTCTGTATCCGGTGGTAGGATCGTCCAAACCACCAACGAATAAGGGGAGGAAAGTCTCTGAGACCCCTCAGCCAGGTATCTTTGAGGCGCTCCAGCACATGTTCACTCCATAGCAACTTAGGAGTGCAGTAGAGGTTTTCCAGGCCATGGCCAGCCAGACACCACCGATCGGTCAAGCCGACAAGCGTCTCCTGAGCAGACCCTATAGTCCAGTAAGGAAGATGCGCTCACTGGCAACGGGTCGCCAGGGTGAACAAGGCCGGAATGACCAGGATCAGACGGCTAACTCCAAGACCCCCACGGAGCAAGTGGGGGAAGATAATGAAGAGGATGAGCCAGAGACAAAGATCCAACAGTCAACCCAGCCCAGAAGAGGAAGGGAGTACCGCCGAAAGGCACCGGTATCTTTGAGAAACTCTCCTTTCTCCACTGCCATCCTCCAAGAGCTCATCGAGAAGGTCATAATGCCATATGTAAATATAATGGCAAGACAGATCCGGAGGATCACATCTCGGCATACGAAGGTCATATGCTACTATACACTGATACCGACTCGGTATGGTGTAAGGTGTTCCCTTCTACGCTGACTGGGCTTGGTCAGACATGGTTCAATGGCATACCACCGGCAACTGCCTTCTATTCCCGCCAGCTCACTTTCATGGTCGTTACACATTTCTTCAGTAACAAGCGTAGGGAGAAAACTATCGGCGAGCTGATGACCTGATGTCCATCAAGCAAGGAGACTAAGACAGCTTGAGGGACCATGTAGGGCGCCTCAATGTAGAAGTCGTAACCATCCCTAGTCTGCGGCAAGAGGTAGCGGTCTTGGCCCTGATGACAAGTGTGAAAGAAGGGACTGCCTTTAGAAGCTACCTGGGTCACAAAAAGCTAACAAGCCTAACACAAGTCTTGGGGAAGGCAAATGACTTTATCCGAGGAGAAGAGTTCGACAAGACGGCAACTGCTAAATGGCCAGAAGGGGATAGAAAGGAGAAACAGAAAGACAAGTACCAGAAAGACAAGAAGCCTAATAATTCAGACATAAGGGGAGAAAACAATTCGGTAAAGAACAGTCAGGGAGGGCGATTTGACCGTGAATGCAATTACACACCCTTGACAATATCCCGGGCAGAAATCTATGAGCTCCACAAGAAGGACGATAATTGGCAGCAAACCATAAAGATGTACTAGAAAGGCCGTGCCAAATCGAAGTGGTGCAAGTTACATAGGGATTACAGTCATATCACGGATGACTATAAGGACCTGAAAGAAGGGATAGAAGACTTGGTGTGAAGGGGTTACTTTACGCAATACCAAGCAAGAGTAGATCAGAAATCCCCGTCGGTAGAAGATGAAAACGACAAGAGAAAGTCTATGAAAGACCGGATTACAGAATTCCACGTCATCTCAGGAGGACCGGTGCATGGGGGAAGCAGACATGGTGCTAAGGCTAGCCTGAAGGAGGTCAGGCACCAAGTGAATTATCACAACACCGGGCAATGGCCGGCACCCCCGAGCATGTCGTCCGTGGCCTTCACGTTAGAGGACGCTAAGGGAATTATCGATCCTCACGATGATCCCTTGGTAGTATCTCTGTAAATCTCGATAGCGATGTTCCATCGTATACTTGTAGATGGCGGTAGTTCCGCCAACATCTTGTATAAGGACACGTTAGAAAAGATGGGCCCAGAAGAGTCATGTGCCGGTCTCATACCCAGTGATCGGATTTACAGGGGCATCTGTTGTCCCAGAAGAAACCATAAAGCTATTGGTAAAGATCGGGGAGGGATCCTAGTCTAGGGACATGATGGTAGAATTCCTTGTCGTTAACGTCCCAACTACATACAATGCCATCATTGGGCGACCGTTGATCCATGATGCGCATGAATTCGTCTCCGCATATCCATTGGCAATGATTTACACGTGAAACAAGGGGAAGCCGGAGAAAATTGTCCTTTTTATTTTTACTTGCAACACTTCTAACAACAGAATTAAACTATTACTTGCAACACTTTTTCTTCATTCTTCTTTTAGTAACTTTTGAGGTGTGAAATGACTAAACCACCCTTACTCATGATGTTAATAAAAACTTAAACTAACCTAATTAATCCCATATTAACTTGACCTAAACAACATTACATTAATGATCCCACTAAAAATGTAACACCTCCTTAACTACCTGATTCAATCCATCTGTCTTGAATTTAACCCCCAACCCCTCAACTGACTTCATTTCATCTTCTCACTCTTCATCTTCCTCTACTCGTCTCTCATGTAAACCCTAGATCTAGAATTTTCGACTTCCTCTCTCTCTATTTTCTCCCCCGAATTTTCTTCTTCTTCTCTCTACTGCCCTCATCTACTCTTCTCTGTCAAAAAACCCCAAATTCTACCCATTAAAAATCCCCTGTAGAATTGAGTCCCATATCTTTTTGATTCAACCATGCATGTCCCAGATCTTTCTCCATTGATTGATGCTTTTTTTGAAACTGATGATCCTGCTGAGTCCGACTTTATCTGTCGTATGATAAAGTCCTTCCAGCACTAATTGCCATGGCTTAAGCGATTTTTTCAAAGTGGGGAAGCTGCGACAGTTCTGAAAACCTATTCGTTAAACGCTTTGCAAAAAGGGGTTAATGATTGTGACGATTTTGAGCAACAACCATCACCTAGAAGTGAAGAGGTTGATGTGGATTCTGATGTTCAGGAAATGGAAGTTTATTCTTATGAAATTTCTGTTGTAGATCTGGTGATTGAATTAAGGGATGGTGTAACTGGATTGGAAATGGAGGGGGATGTTGAGGTGGTTCAAGAGGTTAAGGCTGTGATTCCGGCTTCGATGATGAAGACTGGGAAGAAAAGGGGTGTTGCTTCTGATTCTAAGGTTTCTGACCTTGGAAAAAGACGAGTTATTATTTGTTCCCCGAGGTGTAATGAACCACATGCTGATAGGAAGAAGAAAGGGAAGGAAAAAGTTGGCCAAAAAAGGGGAAGGAGAAAGTTGTGGAGAGGGTGGCTCCATCAAGAACACGCTCTAGATTTGTGACTATTGGGAAGGAAAAAGAGCATGACATCTTTGTTGAGGATGACTCCAATAAGTTTAGGTTGTTTATAATTCTAGAGGAATCTGATGAGGGGATGGATTCAGGACCAGACATTCCCTTGAGTCCATGTGTGTCTGGAGAGTGGGACCCTGAACGCCATGCTTTCCTCCCTATTCGCAAAGGGAACCCTGTCACTCGCTGAGGTTTTGTATCTTTAACTTTGCCTTATGTTAGTGTATGTTATGATGATTATGTACATTTCCATTATGGCTATGTTTTGTTTGGTTTGGATTATGAGATGATCATTATATGTTGGTGTCAATAATAGCCCTCTGGTTTTGGAATATGGCATATTCATTACATGTTTTGCGTTTGGATTAAGGTGATCTTTGCTGTCAGTTATGCCCCTGTTTTTTAATGCTTTATGTTGAGATGTTGATATTATAGGCTTTAGTTTGGATTACTCTGATCTTTGGTGTGAGTTATGCACCTGTTATTTTGGATTTTACGATAGGATGTTGAGACTCAAGCCTGTGTTTTGGTTTATTCTATTCTTTGTTGTTAGTTATGCCCCTGTTTCTTTGTTATTTATCATAGGATGTTGATATTATAGTATGTGGTTTGGATTATTCTGATCTTTGGTGTGAGCCATGCCCATTTTCTGTTGTTTTTAATGATGGGATGTTGAGAATTTAGCCTTTGGTTTGGTTTATTATGATCTTTGGTGTGACTTATGTCCGTGTTTTTGTTATTTTTTTGATGGGATGTTGAGAATGGAGCATGTGGTCTGGTTTATTCTGATCTTTGGTGTGAGCTATGCCCCTGTTCGATTGTTTTTTTTGATGGGATGTTGAGAATGTAGCCTGTGGTTTGGTTTATTCTGATCTTTGCTGTGACTTATGTCCCTATTTTTGTTGTTTTTTTATGGAATGTTGAGAATGTAGCATGTGGTTTGGTTTATTCTGATCTTTGGTGTGAGTTATTCCCTTGTTTTGTTTTGTTTTTGATGGGATTATTGAGATTGAGTCCCATATTTCTTTTTTATTTATTATGGGATGTTGTGGGTTTGGATTATGATGATCTTTGGTGTGCCTATATGTCCCTGTTTTGGTGGGTTTTTTGATGATTATATTCTCGATTAAGTCCTATCTCCCTTGAGTATACAGAGAATAGGCTAATGATGTTAACCACGATTTGGATTTTGATTAGCTGTGAAGATGATCGTCCCCTCCACTGTGACTTAGGAGTCCCCTTAAAATTTTCAATGGGAAACATCCAAATGATGAAGGGATCAGACTCACACCTTAATAAAAAATGAAACAATTGCGCCATACTTTACAAGTATGTTGAGCTGACAATGTTTCTGTATTTTTGGTATTAGTTACACTTAAATCCCTGATGGGTGTAATGAAAAAGGCTAATGAGTATGCTTCAATAATGACTAAGCATGTTAGCATTCATAAAGTCCCCTTAATGATATGTGACACAAACGTCCAAATGATGAAGGGACTCCTAACTCATTGAAACCAGAATCATTTGCTCCATACTTTACAAGTGATGAACTTTGGTTATGCATGTTTGCCTCTGTTGCCCTTTTTAACTAATATGCCACATAGCTTAATTTGATCAATGTAAACTTGGTCATTCACTATTTAATCAACATAAAAAGGAACATTGACCATTGCATTAACATGAACTTGTTCATTCACCTCTTCAATTACAAAAAACATTCAATCTACTGCTATTACAAAACATAGTCTTAACCAAAAGTATATTGCATGAACAAAAAACTATGCCTGGCTTCAATTATACCAAAAATGTATTGCTGCCCATATTAACTTCTTTACCCAAAAACTATACCAGCTGTATATATACACCAAAAGCATACTTTCTTAGTTGACCACCTATCGACGCCATATTAAATACTGTCTTCATGAAGGTACTCAAAAGCTTCACCCACAGTTATGAAATTCTCATTTAAATATTGCACAGCTTCATCAATGAGTTCTTGATTGACTGTAACATTCTTAGGTAAAAGGCCTTGCCTTTCATGTTTTCTTTTTCCATGATGAGGATTCTTGAAGTTATTCCCTCCTTTCACTTTCAGCACTTCCACCATGACATATTGAAGTTACAACCAAGTGTACTTTAGAACCTCAAGATCAAAAAAAATCATATGCATCTTACCCCTTTCAAATGAGATCATCTAGGTTTTTAGGGAATGATTGGTATTGCAATGCTCGAATGGCTCTAAAAAAAACCCAAATCTAAAACATTAAAATTCGAACTTTGAGTTGGTTGACATATTAGTTTAATGTTGAAACATTTGGGCAACAAATGCAAGATCATCTGGTTATAGATGAGGTCTTGCATTATCTTGTTGGATGTATATTTCCTTTGAAACCCAATCTGGCCAAGTCCTCATAATACATGGGATGACTTCATTAAGTAGCATGTTTCTGATGACTTCCTTGGTTATGATTTCAATGGCCTTTGTTTCTATCGTGCCTGCTGGTCTCTTTGAAGTGTTGTACTTGGCTGCAACTCTCTTAACAAAAGGGAAGATCCTAAATTTTCCATCATGGATCATTTTTCCTTCACTGTCATAAATTGGCCTAGAAGTGATTGTCATGAACATTGCTTTCATCTTGTACCTCTTTGACTGACAACACTTATATGGATCATCCTCTTTTGGTAGGAGGTAGAACCTCCTCATGTCTGGATTTAAGTAGAACCATTTTTCATCCATGTGTATGACATTCTCGATTGGCACAAAAGTAGGTGGTTGTTCACTTGTTGTATTTATTGTAAGACCTATTTCAGTCGCTCAATCTTGTGATTTGTTGTAAGTGTTGGGTGGTTGCTACTTTTGTGACTTCTAAGTTTCCCATTTTTTAGCAACTTGTACAGAGTGGATGGAGGCATTTTAAGTGCTCCTGCAAAAGCCCTTACAGTTGTCCTTAGATGTAGAGGGACGGACTGAAGCCACTCCTCTATATACTCAATTGCTTTCCATCCACATTTTCCCAATTTTTTTTAATCCTACATCAATAACTATACCCATTGACCTTTGTTGATTAACATCTTTCCATATTATGTGAACTGTTGATATGTTAATACAAAATCTGATTGCCATTTTTTTCGCTCCCCAAGGTAACTTTCCATTATGTTCTAATGTTAGAAGTTCATCTACTAATTGCCTTTTTCGGTCTAAACTCAATTCTCTTTTTTCGGTTAAATTACCTTGTGTTGTTGGCTGCTCATCTTCTTCATGTTGTTCCTCCTAAGTTTGTTGTCAATCAATGTTGTTGTTGTTGTTGTTGTTGTTGTTGTTGTTGTGAACTGCTGCTGCATGACTGCGATCTTCATCCTCACTGTCACTCTCTGAAGAACTTTGACAGTTGAGTCCCATTTCGTATAACATCGAGTCATCCTCCAACCCCTCAATTTCAAGCATCTGTTGAATGGAGTGAAATCCGAAATCAAATTCTTCATGTTCACCAACCGAAGGCATTTCCAAGAGCTGATGTGTGCTGTTCATTTTGTTGCTGCTGGTTGAGTTGAATGCTACCTTAAGGATCAATTTTTTGACAAAAAAACAGTAGATTGCTAATTACATGTGATGAGTGTGCAAGGAATAGATTAATCTCACCTTTTGTAATTAACTAATGAACTTCATCTTCATGGTTTTCTTTTGTAGTGGTGTATTTATTGACCTTTCTCTCTCCTGAGGAGCTGTTTATATAGAGAAGAGGAAAGGAATGTAAAAAAAAAAAAAACAGAATTATGAATGTGAAATTGGGGGGAAATTTAAATTTTGGTGATAAAGTGAAATAAGTAGAAATGTTCCAAAAATTGGTGGGAAATGAACTACGTGTGCGTGGGGTAAGTAAAATGTTAGTGGTGGTCCCTTTTTTCTCTCTCATACTTTTCACATGAATCCTCACACGTAATGGTCCCCCATTTTAGCTAATTACATACCCTTCTATCCACCTAATACCCTTAATGAATTTTTGCATTGGGAACCACAAAAAAAAAGTGTTCCAAGTAAAAAAAAACTGAAGGAAGTACTCTAAACGCCGGGCCAAATCGAAGTGGTGCGAGTTACATAGGGATTATTGTCATATCACGGATGACTGTAAGGACCTGAAAGACGGTATGGAAGACTTGGTGTGAAGGGGTTACTTTACGCAATACCAAGAAAAAGTAGATCGGAAATCCCCGTCGGCAGAAGATGAAAACGGCAACAAAAAGTCTGTGAAAGACCGGATTACCGAAATCCACGTCATCTTAGGAGGACCGACGCATGGGTGAAGCAGACATGGTGCCAAGGCTAGGCTGAAGGAGGTCAGGCACCAAGTAAATTATCATAACAGTGGGCAATGGTCGGCACCCCTAGCATGCCGTCCGTGACCTTCACGTTTGAGGACGCTAAGGGAATTATCTATCCTCACGGTGATCCCTTGGTAGTATCTCTGCAAATCTCGATAGCGATGGTCCATCGCATACTTATAGATGGCGGTAGTTCCGCCAACATCTTGTATAAGGACACGTTCGAAAAGATGGGCCTAGAAGTGTCATGTCTAAAGTCGGTCTCATACCCAGTGATCAGATTGACAGAGGAATTTATCGTCCCCAGAATAAACCATCAAGCTACTGGTAAAGATCGGGAAGGGATCCCAATCTAGGGACATGGTGGTAGAATTCCTTGTCGTTGACATCCCGGCTGCATACAACGCCATCATTGGGCGACCGTTGATCCATGACGCGCATCAAGTCATCTCCACTTATCACTTGACGATGATTTACATGTCAAACAAGGGGAAGCAGGAGAAAATTAAGGGAAATCAAGAGTCAGCCATGGCTTGTTACCTGACAGCTCTAAAGAATTTCGATCATAAATGAACGGCACTGACACCACCATTAGAGAGGAAAAGGCGTCAAACGGTGAATAAGGCTAAAAGGGAACTGTCAATGGAAAACTTTGAGGGAAGGCCGGCAGACCCCCCGAGACTTAGCCTGGAAGGCGAGACAAAAGAAATTAGCTTGGAGCTAAATAGGCCGAAAAGAACAGTAAAGATTGGAGCAAATCTGGCAAATGACGTCAAGGTCAATCTGATAAGTCTCCTATGCAACCACGCTGATATCTTTGCCTTCTCAGCAGACAAGATGCTGGGGATTGATCCGACATTCATGGTCCACCGGTTGAACATCAATGAGCATATGAGGCCGGTAAAACAAATTAAGAGAAACTTCTCTTCAGAAAAGAACACAACCATCAACAAAGAGGTCGATAAACTGCACGCGGCATATTTCATCGAAACATGCGACTATCCGAAGTGGTTAGCCAAAGTGGTAATGGTCAAGAAGGCTAATGGGTCATGGCTGATGTGTTTAGACTTCACTGACCTTAACAAAGCTTGCCCCAAAGACTGTTACCCATTGCCCAGGATTGACCATTTGGTAGACTCCACAAGCGGCAACACTTTGCTGAGCTTCATGGATCCCTTTTTTGGTTACCATCAGATCAGCCTGTTAGAGTCTTATATAAGCAAAGCGTCTTTCATCACCGACGCAGGGGTATATGCTTACAAGGCCATGTCGTTCAGTCTCAAGAATGTCGACGCTGCCTATCAAAAGTTGGTGGACAACATTTTTGAGCACCAGAAAGGCCGGAATGTGGAGGTATACGTCGATGATAGCATCGTGAAAATCCTCAAGGAGGAGACTCATGTTGTCGATCTAGGGGAAACATTTCCAACCCTCCGCAAATATCAAATGAAGCTGAACCCTAAAAAGTGTGTGTTTGGGGTCAGCTCCGGTAAGTTTCCGGGCATCATGGTGAGCGAGGGGGAGGATAGACGCCAACCCCGTCAAGGCCATCAGCGAGCAGCCAAAGCCAAAGAGCATCTGAGACATCCAGAAGCTGACAGGCAGGATGGCGGCCCTAACTAGGTTTGTCTCCAAGTCGGCAGAAAAAGCCATGCCATTCCTCAAAGTCGTTAGGGGAAATAAGAAGTTCGAATGCAGGGATGAGCAAAAGCAGGCCTTCGAGCAAGTCAAGGAGAACCTCAAGAAGCTGCCAACGATAATCCAACCGAAACTTGGATATAAGTTGCAGCTATACATCTCTCAGCATCAAAGAAAACGATAGTCGTTATGCTGTTGGTAGAGAAACAGGGGTATGAACTATGTCCTAGCTAGAGTAAAACAGAGGTATGAACTGTTGGAGAAGATGGCATATGTTGTGCTTAGTGCGGTGCCAAAGCTGAGACCATACTTCAACTCCCATACCATCCAGGTTCTCACCAACCAGCCCTTGGAAAAGGCTCTTCATAAACTGGATACGACTGGCAGATTGCTCAAGTGGGCAATAGAGCTGTCAGAATTTGACATAGAGTACCGGCCTCACACGGCTATTAAGGCCCAAGCATTGGCAGACTTTATTATCGAATCAACATATGCAGATGCATTTGAACCTGCCGGCATCTGGTAACTAGCAGTTTATGGCTCTGCCGCGAAAATAGGAGCAGGGCCGGCGTAGTAATGACGTCCCCAGGGGGAGATTTTTTAGTATGTCGTTCATTTTAGTTTCAAGGCTTCTTATAACGAGGCAGAATACGAAGCAGCCGTGGAGGCCACAAAAATAATAGCAGAAATACACGAGGGAGTATGTGGAAACCATATCTTTGCGGTCGCATCTGCCTCAATCCATTTTGTGAAGTAGTCGATACACGAGGGAGTATGTGGAAACCATGCTGACGGATGCACAAGCCTATATGAAGAAGTGCGACAAGTGCTAGAGGTTTGCCCCGGTTGATTAACAAGCCGACAAGCCCATCCTTAACCTAATTCCTTTTGCTTAGTGGGGGATGGACATTATAGGGCCGCTCACACCGACATCAGGGGGGAGAAAGTTCCTTATTGTGGGTATCGACTACTTCACAAAATGGATTGAGGCAGAAAAGATACTGGCCAACCAAGTGAAGAAGTTCATCTGGCAGAACATCATCACGAGATTTGGGATCCTTTTGGGAATCGTCATAGACCATGGCGTCTAGTTTGATTGTGGCCCCGTCAAAAGCTTCTTAAGTCCTTACGGCATCAAGTTCGCATACTCGTTGGTATGCTATGGTCAGAGTAACGTCCAAGCAGAGACAGCCAACAAGCAGATCTCGAATGCTTTGAAAAAGAAGTTGGACGACCTGAAGGGTCTCTGAAAGGACATGGTCCCAACAGTACTATGGTTAAATAGGACCACTAAAAAAGAAGCTACCGGTGAAATACCTTTAGGCTGGCTTTCAGGGCAGAAGCAGTACTGCCAGTCAAAGTAGGCCTGCCAAACTAGCGGATCCTGAACTACGACCCACAGCTGAACGACAAGCTGCACAAAGAAGATTTGGACCTCCTGCCAGAGGTTAGGCTCGCCGAAGAACTCAAGTCGGCAGCGTACAAGGATTGGATCAGCAAGGCCTATAACAAGCGAGTGCGAAGCTGGCCGATAACGAAAGGAGACCTGGTACTCAGGCGCACAACGGCTACTGGTAAAGCACATGCCAACGGAAAGCTCACAACCAATTGGAAAGGACCCTACTTAGTGAAGGAGGAAATCATCCCACATGTCAGGCAAGTTGTGTAAAACAGCTCGAACACCAGCGTCCTAAAGAAGTATTATGTCTAAGTAAGTTTAGATACCGGTCAGTTAGCAATAAGGCATTATTTCTATTAAGTTTTACATATTTAGCAATGGGCATTGTAGCTGGTAGTTGCATTTTCCCTTCCTATTATTATGCAATAAGTCAGGAAGAGCCGTTTTACTTCATAAAATGAGCATCTTCTACAATAAGTGAATGTCACCAAGTTCTATAACGGTCCATGACCTACGCGGATCTGTCGTTAACAGAAGCTTCATCTAAACGAGGGCCTTGGCGGTCAATGACCAATTAGGATCTGCCGTCCTAGGATAGCCTTACACAAGTTCCCTGACAATCAATGACCCAAGTGGATCTGTCGTCAGGAGCAACCCTAAACATTGAGTAATTACCGGTCAATAACCTTAGTGGATCTGTTGGATCAACTCGATAAGCACTACATTCGTAATCGGTCAACGACCTTAGCGGATCTGCCGGATTAGTGAAATAAGCGTTAAATGCTGACCGGTCAACAACCTTAGTGGATCTGCCGGATTAACTCAAAACACAGTAAATTGTTTAGCTGGTCAATCACCTATGTGGATCTGCCGGATAAAGCAAATACTCTAACAATTGTTAAATACGAATAAACTACTCTAACATTTGTTAAATGCGAATAAACAATAGTGCAGTTAAATTGAGACCATGAATCCCTCACCGGGGACCAATCCCATCTCTTCTTCATCACCTCCGACACTTCCATACGGTACCGCTCCAAGAAGACGGCCTTGCGTGGCTTTGCAAAGTGCTCCAACCCTAGCACCATGGCGCGCAGGGTGAGCTGGCGGTATATCTTGGGACGCATAGAGGAGGTACCGACCTCAGCTACCCGACCCTTAATTAGGCCTTTGGGGTCGGCCTCCCCAGGCGCAGAGGTTGCAATAGCCTTGGTCGGCGCCTTGTTGGATTCTTTCCGCTTGTTGGGCCCCTTCTTTGGGCTCCTTGTCCTAGCATCAAAGAAAACGATAGTCGTTATGCTGTTGGTAGAGAAACAAGGGAAGGAAAGCCCCATATATTTCATAATCCATGTCCTAGCTAGAGTAAAACAGAGGTATGAACTGTTGGAGAAGATGGCATATGTTGTGCTTAGTGCGGTGCCAAAGCTGAGACCATACTTCAACTCCCATACCATCCAGGTTCTCACCAACCAGCCCTTGGAAAAGGCTCTTCATAAACTGGATTCGACTAGCAGATTGCTCAAGTGGGCAATAGAGCTGTCAGAATTTGACATAGAGTACCGGCCTCACACGGCTATTAAGGCCCAAGCATTGGCAGACTTTATTATCGAATCAACATATGCAGATGCATTTGAACCTGCCGGCATCTGGTAACTAGCAGTTTATGGCTCTGCCGCGAAAATAGGAGCAGGGGCCGGCGTAGTAATGACGTCCCCAGGGGGGAGATTTTTTAGTATGTCGTTCATTTTAGTTTCAAGGCTTCTTATAACGAGGCAGAATACGAAGCAGCCGTGGAGGCCACAAAAATAATAGCAGAAATACACGAGGGAGTATGTGGAAACCATATCTTTGCGGTCGCATCTGCCTCAATCCATTTTGTGAAGTAGTCGATACACGAGGGAGTATGTGGAAACCATGCTGACGGATGCACAAGCCTATATGAAGAAGTGCGACAAGTGCTAGAGGTTTGCCCCGGTTGATTAACAAGCCGACAAGCCCATCCTTAACCTAATTCCTTTTGCTTAGTGGGGGATGGACATTATAGGGCCGTTCACACCGACATCAGGGGGGAGAAAGTTCCTTATTGTGGGTATCGACTACTTCACAAAATGGATTGAGGCAGAAAAGATACTGGCCAACCAAGTGAAGAAGTTCATCTGGCAGAACATCATCACGAGATTTGGGATCCTTTTGGGAATCGTCATAGACCATGGCGTCTAGTTTGATTGTGGCCCCGTCAAAAGCTTCTTAAGTCCTTACGGCATCAAGTTCGCATACTCGTTGGTATGCTATGGTCAGAGTAACGTCCAAGCAGAGACAGCCAACAAGCAGATCTCGAATGCTTTGAAAAAGAAGTTGGACGACCTGAAGGGTCTCTGAAAGGACATGGTCCCAACAGTACTATGGTTAAACAGGACCACTGAAAAAGAAGCTACCGGTGAAATACCTTTAGGCTGGCTTTCAGGGCAGAAGCAGTACTGCCAGTCAAAGTAGGCCTGCCAAAGTGGCGGATCCTGAACTACGACCCACAGCTGAACGACAAGCTGCACAAAGAAGATTTGGACCTCCTGCCAGAGGTTAGGCTCGCCGAAGAACTCAAGTCGGCAGCGTACAAGGATTGGATCAGCAAGGCCTATAACAAGCGAGTGCGAAGCTGGCCGATAACGAAAGGAGACCTGGTACTCAGGCGCACAACGGCTACTGGTAAAGCACATGCCAACGGAAAGCTCACAACCAATTGGAAAGGACCCTACTTAGTGAAGGAGGAAATCATCCCACATGTCAGGCAAGTAGCTGTAAAACAGCTCGAACACCAGCGTCCTAAAGAAGTATTATGTCTAAGTAAGTTTAGATACCGGTCAGTTAGCAATAAGGCATTATTTCTATTAAGTTTTACATATTTAGCAATGGGCATTGTAGCTGGTAGTTGCATTTTCCCTTCCTATTATTATGCAATAAGTCAGGAAGAGCCGTTTTACTTCATAAAATGAGCATCTTCTACAATAAGTGAATGTCACCAAGTTCTATAACGGTCCATAACCTACGCGGATCTGTCGTTAACAGAAGCTCCATCTAAACGAGGGCCTTGGCGGTCAATGACCAATTAGGATCTGCCGTCCTAGGATAGCCTTACACAAGTTCCCTGACAATCAATGACCCAAGTGGATCTGTCGTCAGGAGCAACCCTAAACATTGAGTAATTACCGGTCAATAACCTTAGTGGATCTGTTGGATCAACTCGATAAGCACTACATTCGTAATCGGTCAACGACCTTAGCGGATCTGCCGGATTAGTGAAATAAGCGTTAAATGCTGACCGGTCAACAACCTTAGTGGATCTGCCGGATTAACTCAAAACACAGTAAATTGTTTAGCTGGTCAATCACCTATGTGGATCTGCCGGATACAGCAAATACTCTAACAATTGTTAAATACGAATAAACTACTCTAACATTTGTTAAATGCGAATAAACAATAGTGCAGTTAAATTGAGACCATGAATCCCTCACCGGGGACCAAGCCCATCTCTTCTTCATCACCTCCGACACTTCCATACGGTACCGCTCCAAGAAGCCGGCCTTGCGTGGCTTTGCAAAGTGCTCCAACCCTAGCACCATAGCGCGCAGGGTGAGCTGGCGGTAGATCTTGGGACGCATAGAGGAGGTACCGACCTCAGCTACCCGACCCTTAATTAGGCCTTTGGGGTCGGCCTCCCCAGGCGCAGAGGTTGCAATAGCCTTGGTCGGCGCCTTCTTGGCTTCTTTCCGCTTGTTGGGCCCTTCTTTGGGCTCCTTGGGCCCCTTCTCTACCGTTGTCTCGGCCGTCCTTTTAAGGAACGAGATAGGCTTGCGAACATACAACAGCATAACATCTCTCTCCTCCTCGTCCTGGCCTAACCCTCAGTCGAATCTTCGACCTTGCTTACTACCCCCGCAACCCATACCGGTGGGAATGGAGGTAAACCGACGAGGTGGCTTAGGAGGCATGTTACTCACGGGCGTGTAGTTCTGATTTCAGTGAAGAGCTTCTCGAATAAGATACTCCCGGCCTGAAATATGGACACAAACATATTCAGCAAAGCAATTAACAACTACAGCATATAGAGTGCAACAGTGCCATAGCGGCCAAACAAAGAACAAGCAAATCGTCCCCTTTGATCCAGTGAAGCTTGCAGGTTGAGGTTTCCAGGGAACCCTTTATACCAGAAAATCCAAGCATAGGCAATCAAATTGCGCCAGCCAAACATATATTCCAAGGCTGAAAAATCTTGACTATAAAAGGGTCCAAAGGGAATCGGAGGCCGAATTCTAACATGTGCGCATAAATCGCAACATGTCTTGGGGGCCAATCCGTTATTCGGTCCCCCTCAGCCGGCAATACTAGTTTGTACTCGTCGGGAAAGGCAAAATATATAGGCCCTTTGGTCAAGAACCGTTTTCTAAACAAGTGCATACCCATCCCATGTTAATTGCAACAGAGGCTGCGCAACCGGCCTCGTTAGGAGGCATGTAACATTCTACCAAGGCCTCTTCATCGAAAACGACCAGATTAAATTCAAGAGGGTCCTCATCCTCATCAACCTCCAATGCAACTGACTCCCCATCAGACAGAAGGGATGGCACAACACTTTCAACTTCGTCCGAATTAACGAAGGGCAACTCTTCCTGAACCTTGGAGGGCCCGGCTACGGCCTCACCTTCTTCTGCCATTCCTACCGGTCTGGACGATGAAGCTTCGCCCGAGGGGAATAACAGGGGGGAACACTCGACAAGGCCTACTATATTATCATATTGTCCATAGACGGATACCCCTAAGGCGTTTCCAAGCGCCACAATTGAGCTAAGAGGAGAGGCGCGTAATGTTGGTTCCTCGTTAATTCAACCATAATGGCTACAGTCATTATAGCTCTTACTCCTAAATTCCCTATCATTGTCCGCTACTAGTGAGTCAACAGAGACTACAAGGCTGGAGGAATTACTATCGAAATTAAAGTCACCATCACTCATTGAGGAAGAGCTCTCGGAAATATTTTGGAATCATAATTTGAAGACATAATTTAGGACGGCATGAAAGATGAGGAAGGATTTTGTGGAAATACCTGGAAGCAAGAATTTGAAGAAAGTGTAAGCTAATATCTGAGAGTACGCAAAAGCCGGAATAGAAGATTCAATAAAATTCACCAAGAAGCAGAAGATCAGTCTAGAGAGAGAAAGTCCATTATGAGAAGAAGAGCAGATGAAGAGCGATGTGAAAGTCAAAAGCTGAAGTCGCCCAAAGACTATTTATAGGAGAATTCACGATTTGTATTAGGTGACTTTTCGTCTTCCCGTCCTTGATCATGCCACGTGTTATGAAATACGAAAATAGCTATGAAGCAGTTGCTCATAATGCCTCTGACACCATTACGCATATCAAGGCAACGATTGGTATTCTAAGGTGACGTTTGATATCCTCGCACAAAAAACCTACCAGGTACATCCATGATGGCTTAATATTCATTAAGAAGGATACGCCTGTACTAGACATACCGACTTGGGGGATAGTTGTATGGGGGCTGACTAAGTTCCATACCGATCGTCATACATCGATAAGAATCGTCATGGTCAATACATTTGTTAAAGAACCGTTGACTGCGTCATTACGGTTTTATCAAGATACCTTAATGATAATCCTACCCTGGGCTATTCTTATATAGGCCTGGACCTGATCGAGTTACTATCTAATGCGCCTATGGGCCCAAAAAGATAAGTATTGAAAGAGGATAGAATTGTATCCAACCAATAGGACCAGAATACTATCAAAACAAGGACTCCTACCGGCCCCTATAAATACCCTATCGATCTGAGTCATAAGGTACGTTCACAATCATTATTATACTCCATTTGAGAGCTTCCGGTTTACCCATTAGTGACGTAGACATCGGAGGGGCGTTCTTCGGATCAACCCCCGAGGTTAGTTATCGTGTTCTATTTTACAGGACATTAAACCGGCTTATATACCCAGAGGATACCGATTCACACCCTGCGACTTGTTCTATACTGGAACAAAAGTCAATAGAAGAAATGTCATCAAGATCATCAGGAAATAAAGTCAAGAATAGTAGAAGTATAGGTGGTTAAAGAGTAATCATGAGACGGATCAACATAAGGAAGAACATGCATGGCTACAGTTATTCATGCAAGAATGGATATTCCCTAAACTTGAAAAGGATGATCAAGTTTCTTCTCTGTTGGGTTGTAAATCATGGGGAAAACCATAACGGAAGTGTTTTTGCAACCTAATATGCCTTGGAGATATCTAAGAAAGCTTTTTATCAAATAAAATACAAAAAGCGTAAAAATTTATAGAATGGTGGATGGGTCAACTTCAAGAGATTTAGTACAATACAAATGTGCGTGCCAAATATGGCATAATCTCATGATCCATGATGTAGATCATTATTGGTTATTACAAAATTATCATGTAGGATCACGTCCTAAACAAACTTTCTTGACGGATTTCCGAATGGTTAGAAAGAGAGGTGATAGAATACATGAAAGATTGTTCTTCTCAACCAAATTTAACTATCATAGAGAAATATATGTTGAACACCTTAGAACAATAGAAGAAGTCACATCCAGAATATTATTGGATGATATTGGCTATAACCATATGAGGTCTATCTCAATGCTAATAATTTGTGGGTTCTGAGCACATCACCCCATAAATCAGGAGGGCAATTTGTTACTACCATCTTTAGATGGTGAATAAACATTTATTATGGTATATTATATTAGGCCTCAAAAGCTTTAATGTTTATTTTAATATAAAGGCCTAATAATATTACCAGTGAAAGAAAGTCAATAGAAGTCAAGGATTAATTGAAGCATTTAGGAGATGGAAGTCAAGCAAAGACGAGGGAATGAGTAGTTAACAAGATGATCATAGGACAACCTATCTAAGCATGAACGTGCATACTTCAATGCCAGAAAAGTAGCTATGATTTGAATCAAAGATGATTCAAACCATTTCCCTCCAAAGATGCATGGAAGTTACGAAGCATATTGGTGTATATATACAAGGAAGATGATCAAGCCAAGAACAACAAACATAACACACAGCAACTTGCAACTTATTTTCTAGCGTAGCCTAGCTTTAGCCTAGCCAAACCCCTTGTGGGGTTATACTTTAGTCCTTAGACTTAGAGTATGTACTCGTGACAAGCTAAGTTTGCTCAATCTCCAGTTTAAGCAAGAACTCATGAAGGTAATAATCTTTGTGTTTTCTCGTTAATTGTCTAGTCTGAATTATCCTCATATGTGTTATAAAAGTTTGTTTTTAGAAGTTTGTGATGTGAATGGGAATATTTGGCTCCAGTTAATAGATTAATTTTTGCACATCTTGTTCTATTTAATGCTTTAACCAATTAGATTACAACAAAGTACGTTACCAAGGTTTTATCAAATTAAAACTGGTACCCCAAGGATTAAGACTCCTGTGACATTCAATATCAAACTATTGGGTGTGCATTGACTTGTGTGCAAAGTCAATCAACTGATTTTGCACCAACAAAATTAATGATAATATTGAGATTACATGGCCCTTCAATACTACTACAACACCCTTCAACATCATTTTTTGACCATGATTCAACAATGGGCGGAGGCTTGCAATTCTATCACCATGTGATGAGATTTTTAAGGCTCGATGAATAGTTAAAACTTATGCTTGGCTTATGTGCATGAAAAATATCGGGGTTAGTTCATTACATATTAATGGTCAAAATTAATCGTGAATTTTTTTGATGCAATAGGAACCAGAAACAAAAGAATCATGACTATATTAGAAGTTTAACCCTAACGTAAGATCAATTTATGAAATTATTAGCTTGAGAAGGTCAGTAATAGACCACATGATTCTAATGTAACATTCGATAATATAACCAATTTTATATTGAAAGATGTTAGGATAGATATAGGGTTTATCTATCTAGAAGTATTTACCTAGACATATCTATCTAGAGGTGTTTATTTTGAGATAATATTTGTTAGTATTATATTTAGTTTATGATATGTTTTTCTAATTCTAGTTCTAGTTCAATAGGTTTTATATGATGTACTATGAATACTCATTTTGGGTTAATAATAATACGAACGTTTTTCCATCAATCTATTTTGTCATGGTATTAAGAGCCAATTGAAATCTTGGGTCAAAACTTTAAAATATCATTCTCTCATGTCGGTGGGTGGGTTTGAATTTCAAACCCACCGATCAGATATATTCTTATAAGGTTGAGATTTTGTGAGAGGGGAAATTGAATCACAAACTAGAAAAATCTAGACAAAATTTGCTAGTTGCAGAAATAATATGTTTAATTCTCGTGTGTGGAATTTGTTTTGGAAGATAGTAATACATGTGAATTAAATACAAGTTAACTAAGGTGGGACGTGATAATGATGAATATGCCAATTACGAGATCATGACACAATAAGTTGTCAGGAGGACAGTATAGTTTTAGTGCTTCTGTGGCAATTATTTTGTGGCTTCAATTGTTGGAGTTCGAGTTCGAGTTCTAGTGAAGACAAATTTATATATTTATAAAATATGAGGTTCGAAAAGAATGGTGTTACATATAAGATACTTAACGCGTTCGAAAAGAATGACATTTCTGTTTTTTTAGATATTTGGTGAGTTCGAAAAGAATGGCGTTCTCATCAAGAAGAAAAAAAAATTATTTATAGGTTCGAAAAAAATAACGTCCCTATTTGACTGAGGATTGATGCATTCGAACAGATTACTGTTTTCATCATCAAGAAAAAGAAAAAAAATTGTTCAAAAAGACATCACCGGTTTTGTGCATCTCGACTCCAACAAAGAAGACGAATAAATTCCAGTTCATCTGAATCTCGTGCTAAAATACAAGTTATTTTTGTTTCTCCGTTGCGATTGCGGGAGGGTATTAGGATGAATTTAGGGTATATCTATCTAGAAGTGTTTACCTAGTAGACATTTTTATCTAGTAGTGTTTATTTAGAGATAATATCTTTTAGTATCATATTTCGTTTATGATATATTTTCCTAGTTCTACTTCAATTAGATTTTATATAATGTACTATAAATACATACCTCTTTTGCGTTAATAATAATACGAACCTTTTTCTCTTTAATCTAT
The DNA here is from genome assembly GCF_026745355.1 of Beta vulgaris subsp. vulgaris. Taxonomy (NCBI): domain Eukaryota; kingdom Viridiplantae; phylum Streptophyta; class Magnoliopsida; order Caryophyllales; family Amaranthaceae; genus Beta; species Beta vulgaris. The sequence goes on along the minus strand of NC_079203.1, from coordinate 32,600,341 downwards.
TTTGTCAAAAGATTTCAATATAACATGATATAACATGCCCCTAACATCAAATTAGAACATACAACATTGGATCACATGAGTACATGACCCTCACATAATATCCAATCTCCAAAAAAATAAAAAATCCACCTTTTTGAGAATACGAAAATGCCCTGTTACCGGTTTGTATAATTGTACCGAATATGGGGTCTGTGACTGTACTTCCTCTACTCTTCCTCCCTCGCCAATCGCAATAAGTTGCATTATATCACAAAATTGCACTTGGAAAGCTAGTATGACGACAGCAATAATGTTGTGGTAGGTGCACTTCCTGGTTGCTAATTACTCTTGTAGTTAGGCTCTTGCTGCATAAATTTAAGCCTTTCATATTCTAAGAGAGCATTTAATATATCAGGAATCCAGAAACATCGGACAAGAGTATATTCCATCTAATGAAGGCGATCAGAAAAAAGAAGCCAAGAAATATCCTTTTCATGTACAGAAAAAGCTAATAAAAAGTAGAATTAGTAGGGCATATCCTTGTTATTCAAGCAAGGTGGCCGGGAAGTCTAATTTTCTTGTTGCACCTCTGCCCAAAAAAGAAAACTATAAGTTTCTAATCACATTGCAAAATGAATTTTTGGTCGTATATTTAGATGTGTGGCTCTACGTGTTTACTTCGCAACAAAATTATTCAGGGATGAATATATATAAGAAATTAGAATAAGTTAACATTAATAAGTAGTAACACTGATCAACACGTGCTTTGTTATTAACACGTCCTTAAAACTTTCTCCATTTTCTTTTGCTTTTTCTTAATTTTATTTTTTCTAGTCTTTTAAAAAGAGTTGTTAGTACTATATTTTAGATCTATAACATCATTTCTTACCTACATTGTATTAGACTTCAAAAGGTTTAATTTCATTCGAATGTGAAGCCTCAATTAGAGCATAAAGCACATCGGACGAAGTCAACATAAGTTAAAGTCTATAGAAGAATGTCATCAAGATCATCAGGAGATAAAAGTCAAGAGTAGTAAAAGTACAGGTGGTTAAAGAGTAATTATGAGACGGCTCAACATAAGGAAGAACGTGTAAGGCTACAGTTATTCAGCTCCAGAAGATGGTTGAGATTTGAATCAAAGATGATTCAAATCTTTTCCCACCGAGAAAGCATGGGAGTTATATAACACGTTTGCTTATAAATAGAAGAAGGATCAAGCAAAAGACAACAATCAAATATCACGCAACAACTTGCATTTACTCTTTTCTTAGCGTAGCTTAGCCTTAGTGCTTTCGTGCTTTCGTAGCCTGGGATTATAATTTTAGTCCATTAGACTTAGAACATGTCTTCGCTTCAAGTTATGTAATTCTCTAATTGAAGCAAGAAACCATGGAGAAAACAACCTTCGTCCTTTCCATTTAGTTGTCCAGCCTGGCTTATCCTCGTATGTTTTGTAAAATATTTCTTAAAGTTTGTGGTATGTATGTGAATGTTTTGCCTTAATTAAAAGATTAATTATTGTTTGCTTTATTTATTGCATTTTGCCTGAATTTTATAGGCGTTATACTTTAATCATTAATTAAATTGCAACAAAGTACATTAGCAAGGTTTTATCTAATTAAAACCGATAACGCCCAGGGACTAAGCCTCCCGTCTCATTCACTATCAAACTATTGGATGTGCAATGACTTGTTTGCAAGGACAACAAACTGATTTTGCGCCAACAAGTATTTTGGCGACCATAGTGGGAGGAGAAGGTTCATAATCAAATTGTGAAATTTCTTCTTCATACTTTTTACAATTTAAATGTATAAGACAATTATTGTCATTTTCATCAAAAATGTCGTAAACACGTTATAGAAAGAATAATGAAGTTGCTCAGGATGAATCAAGTTTTCAAAACATGTAAACTAGTTTTTCAATCCCTTTAGAGACTATGGTACAAAGTAACAATGGTGAGCCAATTCACCATGGTTAGGAAGAGTCAAATGGAGAGACCCCACAAAGGAAAACCTAATCTCGAGAAGGTAATATTGTTCGTGGACAAATACATCAAATGTATGGAAAGTTCACAGAGATAGTAAATCATTTACTGTGCGAAGTCAAAGAGAGAGTCAAAGACAACAATTTGATTCTAAATACAGAACTCTTGCCCACGAGTCTGCCAGAGTCTTCACAGACATCCTCCAAAGTATAAGTGAGGAGAATAGAGAAATTCACTCTAGTCAAATTTATTGAATACTCGTAGATATCAACGATATTATGAGTGCAACTTTCACGGCAATGTCTAAGTCTCTCGCTACTGAAGTAGTTACTCGCTTAGAACCACTAGTCGAAAAAGAGTATCATAACAAGAAATTGGTTAAGGCCTTAGAAGAGGTCCCGCTAAATAGAGCAAAGGGAAGTTGTGGCGTAGCGCCAAATACTCCTCTAATAGGCTACCCTCCAAGGGTACATATCTTCCATCCTAAAAGTAGAGAACCACTGATCTCATATGATCCACAAACTTTCTCCCATGAGCACCCAACAAGGGAAATACCCTTGAGCCTTAGGGAGGATAATCGTGAAAACCTTAGAAGAAGTGATGGAATGGCAGCGGGCATGGAGCTAGGCTGGCATGAGGCGTCAGGACATCATCAACCTTCGTTTTTCATGGGTGGTGGAAAAATTGGTGACAACACACACCAATCTAGAACATCATAAAGAGGACATAAGAAATGTATTTGTTGTAAAGAACAATAGCTCACCGCATGTATATGTGCCTCTTAACCAACCAAATATGGTTAAGATTCCTTCTTCACCCTATGTTTACATGCCTAACCAACCAACTATGGCTGGGATGCCTCATTATGGGAATATTCCGGGGTATAGTCAGCCCCAAACTCCATTTGCCCAAGCAACTGGTGCTTATCAGCAGGGAATGTCCACAAACGGACATACATTCCCTCGCAAATGGCACAAGGAGCAGCTAATCCTAATTTTATGCAGCTTTAGGAGATCCCTATAGGAGGTTATCAAAATCAATCTTTCACTCCTAACCTTAATCATGCGTATCATCAAGCCAGGTGGTGTGGTGAATGGGAATATGGGATACCCAGGAAGGCATCAGGACCCATTGTCGGCATAAGTTAAGGCACTAGTTCAAAGACTAGCATGAGATAATTCTAGGAGAAATCAAAGGCAAATAGGTCAAAAACCTTATCAATGGATTGATAGAGCCAATCCATTTCCTAGAACTTTTAAAATATATGACTCTACCTTGTTATAAAGCAATGACAAAGTTTTCGCTGAGGAACATTTAGTTAGGTTGAATTGTCACTATAGGGAAGTAGCTGACAATGACTTTTTAAAACTTAGAATGTTTTCCATGTCTCTAACTGAGACGACTTTTTGGTGGTATACTAATTTACCACCAAATTCTTCCACTCCTGGCAGGACATGCAAGTGCAATTTTAGAAATCATTTTGCACGCACTAAACCTGGAGTGACCCTAAGTGATTTGGCCAGAATTCAATAAAAGCTATGAGAGTTTGTAGAAGACTACCTATCTAGATTCAAACTGGCTAAGATTAGGTGTCACGTTAGCATTCCTAAAAAGAGAGTTTGTACAAATGGCTCAAGAGGGAATGTTAATTCAGTTTCGAAAAAGGTTCGATGGTCATGCCTTTGGCGATTTTGTTGAATTAGCAGAACTAGCAGAATTAGCTGTAAGATATGAGAGAAATCTACAAGCTGAAAGTGCAGCAAGGCACCCAAGTTTCTTCCCTTAGAATAAGGAACCCTTCCAC